>NC_051179.1:37139248-37439248 GCF_013339695.2 Rhipicephalus sanguineus | reverse complement strand
CATGATGATCAACTGGTTGAACGCTTCTACGAAGACGTAGAATCAGCAATGAGTAAGGTAAAGACACAGTATACTGTACTGATGGGCGACTTTAATGCAAAGGTAGGCAAGAAGCAGGCTGGAGATCATGCAGTTGGGGAATATGGCATCGGTTCTAGAAACGCCAGAGGGGAGTTACTAGTAGAGTTTGCAGAACGCAATAATTTACGCATCTTGAGTACCTTCTACAGAAAACGGGCTACTCGTAAGTGGACGTGGAGGAGTCCTAATGGCGAAACTAAAAATGAAATAGACTTCATAATGTGCGGCCACCCGGGCATTGTACAGGATGTGGAAGTAGTTAACAAGATCCGATGCAGTGACCATAGAATGGTAAGATCTAGAATTCAGCTAGACGTGAGGAAGGAACGGCAGAAACTGATACGCAAGAAGCCGATTAATGAACTATAGCTCTGAGAGGGAAAGTACAGGAATTCAGAGTTTCACTTCAGAATAGGTATGCGGCTTTAACCGAGGAAACCGACCTTAGTGTTGACGCAATAAATGATATTCTGACTAGTATCATTAAGCAGTGTGCAGTGGAAGTCGGGGGTACAGTCGTCAGACAGAACACTGGTAAGCTATCCCAAGAGACGAAAAACCTCATTAAGAAACGCCAAGCTATGAAAGCCTCAAGTGCAACAGACAAAATAGAGCTGGCGAAGCTTTCGAAGCTAATCAATAGGCGTAAAGTAGCCGACATAAGAAAGTATAATATGGAGAGAATTGAGCATGCTCTAAAGAACGGAAGAAGCCTCAAAGCTATGAAGACAAAACTGTGCATAGGCAAAAATCAGATGTATGCATTAAGGGACAAGGAAGGCAATGTCACAAACAATATGGATAGAATAGTTGAGGTAGCGGAAGAGTTCTACAGAGATCTGTACAGCAGCCGAGACAGTCAGGATGATAACGTAAGAAGCAGTATTAGCGCAGAGGAATCTGACATCCCACCAGTATTGACAGGAGAAGTAAAGAAAGCCCTTAAGGGAATGCAAAGAGGCAAAGCAGCTGGTGAGGATCAGGTAACATCAGACCTGTTGAAAGACGGTGGAGAGATTATGTTAGAAAAACTGGCCACCCTGTATACGAAGTGTCTCTCAACGGGGAGGATACCAGAATCTTGGAAGAATGCCAACATTACCCTTATGAAAATGAGTCTTGAGTGTCTAATGTCGACAAGTGCGCCTCCTATGAGTCACTAGACAGACATAGACATGCAAAGCCTAATGTCGTTTAACATTAAGTGTACATCAGAGAGTCAAATGACCATGTGCACTTTAATTTCTGGTGACTGAAGTGTTCAGACTTTCAGTTGCCGTTCCTAATGTCAAAACGCGCATCACAACAAAGAAGTTAAATAGCCTTAATCGCCTCCGTAAAATCAGTTTATCACAATAGACAAGTTCGTCTTTCAGAGACTACACGCAATAAACAATTTGTGTTGCAATGTACACAAATATCGTGTTTCAGTAGAATGCGTAAATATTTTACATATATCGCCCATGCACCGGCGATCGAAGAATTGCGGACGACCGCAGCAAGGTTCATTATATTACCTGCCGTATATATAGAAGTAAGCATTTCCTTATTTTTAAAAGACACGAGTCGATCACATATGCAAATATGAACAGATATGGTCAAGTGACACTGCGAACACTCGCTCAGGGGCCCGTGTTGCCCATTTGTCCAGTAGAAATTAACGGAGGAGAGTGGGGATTACCCGCACGGCGTCGCGAAGGATTTTGGGGGGCGGAGAAGAATTGGAACTGTGGACAATGGGTGACGTACAGAAAAAAAAGTTCGTTATTGTTGTGATAAAAATTAGGGATTGTTCTTATGCATGGTGCACTTACATATATGTCCAAAACAGAATGTTGTTGGTTGCAAAGATACCCGGACAAGCGTTTTTCCCAACCTCAAACTACTGTCTCTATCTCTCCTCGCTGTTGCAACGCTGGTCAGAAGCAGCCGACAAGCAAAGTTCGATTTGGCCCAACGTCGCGTACATCCTTCTCCCGCCCCGCCGCCCTCGTAATGTCGTCTCCACGCGACTCTCTTCTGTTCTCCACGGCGTCAACTCCTCTCTCCCTTCACTCCTTCCTTGTCCCATTCACCTCCTATGTGTGCAACGTTGGGTGTCGCCTATATCACATCCTACCAATTTCCTCCTCCCATCATAATCCCTACCTCTTTCTATCCACGGGAGAGGGCAGTAACTTGAAACAAAAAAGCATTTCTTTTGAGTAAGGACTCAGAGATGACCGTCGTCTGGGATGCGAGTTTGAAAACTGCCCATTTCTAACTTCTTTCATTTCCCCAAGCAAAATGTAGAGTTGTATAACAAAATCGAACAGCCATAACACATTCCCAACATGCACACATGGGTGTCAAAATAGCCATAAGTACACTTTTTTTATGTACAGTGAAACGACACTACTGCCACTTATGGAGTTATCTTAGTGTAAGCAAGCAGTTGCAACACTTGGCAATGAAGGGAAGGCTAGAGAGCCGAACTACGCGTGTGCTCCCGTTGAAGATTATAGTCCCACAATTGCGTTGTGTTTTCTGCGTGAAAATAAAAACAACATTGCTTTATTTTCTACGGAGCGCTGTTTGAAGAGAGGGTCAGCGCGCACCAAGGAGATATTTATATTTGTTTTGATTTATGCAGCGTCATTTCGCGTTTTTGCACTTGTGAAAACGTCCCACCTTCTACGTGCACCTCACAGTCAAAATAGCGCCTTCGTCTTCAAGTGAGCGCTCGTCACCCTCCAGCTTTCCCGACGACTCGCCGAGGGAGCTTCTGACGAATTTCACTAGCAAATGGCTGTATAAGCCTGCGGTGGCCGCTCGAATAATGAAATGGCCGTCACAGGAGGTACGGAAGGTTCACAAATCAAAACTAAATTCGAAACGCGCGCCGAACCGGACTATTTCGCGGAGCAGTACACGTGCAGTAGCTCCGCCCCCGTAGCCTTCCCTTGTCCTTGGGGGCGCTTTAGTTGTTTGACGGGTGCGCGCGGTTTGTGTGTGTGCCATGCTGTGTTCTACAATGCTTCGTTACCACGTTTATCGTATATGCACGTTGGTTACGTGATTCAATATCAAGTGTACCTTCCAAGACGATCTAGGTCCTAGTCTCGTGACTGACGGCGAGTGCGGACGTACAGTAGCCTTTTACAAGACTGTCGCCGAGTGGAGTGTACGGTACATTGTGGACTGTAAAGCTGAAGAGTGCACAGTGGATGCCTGATTTTGGTAAGTTCTAGAATATTTCTCAATTACACAGCTAGGTTACTTCATTACATGACGTCTTTTACGCAGGAACCGAGTGTGATCGTCTGGGCGGTGTGTTCACTCTGCGGGGATGATGGCCAGAGGAAGGATGATAGACATGTATGTTTTACGCTATGCTCAATGCTTTCTGTGCACTTTATACGGTTGTATGAAGCATTCACCATGTGCGTTCACTACCTACAACTGCAACGGGTGGATGAAAGCGCGTTGCTTTGCGCGATACTCCGCTCGCTTCTGTAACGCAAGCGCTTCTTGTCATGGCGCTCTTCTTCCTTGGCTGTTGTTCCATTATTCCAAGAATGCCTGTCGCTCGGCCCACCCGCTTCCCGCTTGCTGGCGTGGGAGGGTGGAGGGGGCACACAAAAGCGCCGCTGCCGCTTCTCTACCCGGGGGCTGGGTGACCTTGGGGACGTCTGCGCGATGTATGTGTCGCAGGGAGGGCCGCACTCGCGTTTTCCTTTTGGGCGTAAGGGACCGGAGGGGGGGGGGGGGAGGGGAGAACTGCAGTACTTGAGAGCATGGCCCTTTCCCCTAGACTTGACGGGGCCGCGACCGAGAGGAGAAAGTGGCCCGTTCTTGGATTCCGCCGCTCAGAAGCGATCGCAAACCGAAGGAAGAGTAATTTGCAAGATTTTTTGTAACCCAGTTGTGATTCTGTAAATAAACTTCTTAGCGTCGTCGAAAGTTATTGAAATCGACTACAGCTGTATACTGCACGAGATCATCGCCTGAAGCTACTTGTACGATGGCTTATCACTTCGGAAATAGAACTGCTTTAAACATAACGTTCATCGCCTAGCCTTCTCATGATGCAGGTACAAATGAAGTAACTCTTCAGGAAACTCAGTAATAATTGGCATGTAGTACGCGGGGAGGAAGATATAAAAACACGCTGCGGTGCTCTGCAGTGGCGTGTGTTTGTGGCTTTCTCCGCGACTACTGCACCGCGCTTGTTTTTGTTAGAAGATAGTTGCACTATGGTTAGGATTTTAATCTGACTGTGCAAGGTCGTTGCTACGAGAAACGAACTTGCGTTGGGTGAACCCACTTGAAGATAATACAAGTCAGTGAATTACATTATATTCTGGTACTAACACCATGTGTACATTAATTTGATGTAGCACAACATGTCTATAATTATCAATTCTAGACAAATATGCCAGTTAGTTGCGTTTGGCAAGGTGCCTTTTGTTGCAATATTTGTGTTTGAGAAAAATGATGTGAAATATTTTTCTCGTCGTTATATTGTTTCCTGAAGCATACTGGTTTATATTAACAGAAGTTGTTGTAATGGTTAAGCAGCACTGTGCCAAGATCTTTTTATCCACTGTGCGGGGGTGGCAAAAGCACACCTCAATTATGTGCTTATCTAAAGTTCATGTTTCTTTTGTGAGCTTTTCTTAAGGCAGCATGAAACTGAAAAAGCGCTCTTATTTGCAGGTTGTGCGACTAAGATGTAGCATTCATTGTGAGAGTGCTACTTTAATTTTATGAAGTAAATATTAGGGGAAACAAATCTAAATTCTCATATGTAACTATGTGTGCAGAAGTTTACAGAAGGCTGACAAAAGTGGTTAACGGTTTTTTTTATGGCTTGCAGCACTACAAATTCAAACTGATATTCCAGGCATTGATTGGCTTTGACACGACTAGAATTACGTTCCTAAATGGCTCAAATTCATCATATAATGCAATATGTAAAGCTCGGCATTATGGAGTGTGCACATGGGCCACACATACTCTTATTTTATCAATTTATGCATTTTATATTGTGTAGCAAAGCTGATGTAATTTTCGTCATTTAAATGACCTATATGGTAATCTGCGTTCTCCAACCACATAGTGTTTACTAAGTACATAAGTTTCTGAAAGTTCGGCTTGCAATGGCACCATTACAGTTGTCTGCCATGAGCCGTTGCTCAGGTTATACCTGTTCTTATAGCGCAATCTGAGTCCATCATTCAAGGCCCTTGCTGGTATATAAACATAGACTTGCCTGAATACATTGTATGTATTGTGTGTGAGCTGTAAGGTCTGTGTGGTGCGCCAACTCATGAATGTTTTAACGCGGTAGCGTTAGAGAGCTCGTGTCGCAGAAATTCCGCTGTCGGCGTCGGCACCGTAAGTTGTGAGCGAAAAATCATCCGTGAGCGAAAAATCGAGAAAGTAGCAAATAAAATAAACGATAAAATCTTTGGTCCCAATGAGGATCGAACCCGGGCCGTTCGCGTGGCAAGCAGGCGTCTTACCACAAAGCCACGATGTTGCTTGCAGCTGCTTCGGACAAAAACACTACATAAATGTCATGTAGTGAAAGGAGTCTCGACGCATTTTGTTCGGCAGGTGTCACGACGAAAACGAGCCCATACGGTAGGCGCATTCGCGAGGCCATCAAACTACGTCGAAAAACGCCGGGATAGTGCAGCCATCGCCGCTAAATACACACACGAACTTTCAAACAGCTCTAAAATGGACAACTATGTCCATCTAGAGGAAAACATATCAAGCCAACGCAGCAAACGCTAGATAATGTGCTGCCATCTGTGAGGCATTGTGAGAAATATGTCTCGCCTTTTCATGGCTTCCGAGAGGGCCGGCGCGCGGCGTATATCTTGGAGGCCATGCGACTCTTGCTTTAGATCGAAAGCCTGTAAAATTCGCGCGCGTGCGTGCGTGTGTGTGTGTAACAATACACATTAATAAGTATGCACTTAGTGGTTGAAGTGCGCACTAGGGGCCGGATTTGGCTATCGCGTTCAACTCTTAAAGGCGAAGCTTAAGGGTCCCCCAATTTTTCTGGTATCCTTTACATATGTACCCGGTGATCTCACCTGTTCGTGGAACTGAAGAGGACGACAGCTTGCAGAAGAAGATGGGAGCGTTCTACCTGTGAGCCTGGTCGAGTTTATATTTTAAGTGCGAATGCACTTTATAAGCGACCCTGTGTCCGCCGTCCCATAGCAACGGCGCGAGCAGAGGAGAGGAGCGTCTGTAGCAACGGCGCAGCGACGTCACGCCCCACGTGACTGCGCGCGCTCCGCCCTCCGCTCCGTGGCTGCGCGCGCCCCGCGCATTGCTGTGGTGATGCAGGCCGGCGGCGAGACGCCGAACGAAAGCGTGCGAAGCGAGCCGAGCACCCCGAAGCCTATCTGGCGCGGGGACGCGCGATGCGCGAGCGAGCACGGGCCCTCGAATTCGATTGGCCGGACGCGCGCTTCAAGCGAGACTTCCTGGACCGCAGCTTCGGATATAGCTGCGCGGTGTGCGATCGACTGTGGTTCGACAACAACCTGAGCCCCATCTCGGGCGTGCGCAACGCCGCCAACAAGTTGAACGCGTTGCGGGTTCTTTGGAACGAGTTCGGAAGACAGATCATCATCATCAGTGAAAGTGCTTTGCACTTAAAAACGGCCAGACCTCCGTGGGTCGGCTGGCGCGTGCTCTCTCGCTGCCGTCTCCTTCGCTCGGCTCTGCAGTTTAGTCGTGCGCGCCGCCTCATAACATCAGCCCGTGCTTCGCACTTCCTCATACTCCCCTTCGGGGAAATGCGGGTTTTTTTTTTATGGTAGGCATTTGTTTCAATCTTTACAAAAAGCTTGGACATGTTGCGCCTGCTCATGAACCTATTGCACCTTTTTTGAGGGAATTCTAAGATCAAAGAAACAAGACTCAGACGTAACTCCATTAATGTATACTTGATGCTGGACTTGACCTTCTGTGTTGTTTTCCTGTTTTCTAACAGGATTTGCTGAAAGTTTCGATTGGAAATGCGATATAAGATGCAGTTTTGACTAACTCTAACTTCACAAAAGTGTTTTTTTGTCAACTATCTGCACGGGGCCTTGGCAGTACATCTAAGTGTTCTAAGGTGCACGATGTGTTGGATAAAGTTTTCTTTGCAACTCTTATATATTTACTGCGATCTTTCGTGCAGGATACACATGCATGGATACACCATACATGGATTCCCCACAAGGACCCTGCGCATCAAAAGCAATCTGTCATCAATGTTAAGTAGACAGATTAAATGAAACGAAGATATGACAGGTGTACACCATATTTTTCTTTCATTTAACCTCTGCATGTTTCCCAGTCAATAAATGTTTTTATCCATTTTCTTTTGTTGAGAAATGTCTTTGTACAGCACAAGTGTTGTAGAAGGTGTATACATGCACTTTCGTATGATGCTTGGCTGCATGTGTATCAACCAGCAAACACATTGTCAGGCACAACTAATATGTGATTCCGTACTATCATCCGGACATATCATCAATCTTATCATGCACTGTAATAGTTCTGTTTCAGGAATGTTATGAATGTTATTGGCCACGAAGCACAAGCTTGGCCGAGAATCATTGCAAACAGGATGTTTCATACTCACAAGAAAGTCACTCATAAGGACACATTAGAATGACGGTGGCCAATATGTTTTTGAATGACATTATGAGTACATTAAAACAATTCTGGAGAAATACATTAGAGAATCAAATGAGTGTTGATGTCAACGGTCGTTTCATGCTCACTAGACTATCACATGTTAATACGCATCAGACTATCACATGTTAATCCGCATCAGACTATCACATGTTAATACGCATCAGAATGATCGGCCAATATGTTTTTGAATGGCATTTCAAATACATTACAAAATTCTGAAGGGACACATTAGAGCGTCAAATGACTGAAATGTCAGAAGTCATGAGACTTTCTTTTTGAACTCATCTCACATTTTCATAAGGGTATCTTGATCCATAAGAAAGGGGACGTCAAGGACTTGAAAAATTACAGGCCCATAAGCTTACTGTCCGTTGTCTACAAGCTATTTACAAAAGTAATTGCTAACAGAATTAATACGACATTAGAGTTCAATCAACCAAGGGACCAGGCAGGATTTCGTACAGGCTTCTCAACAATAGACCATATTCAAACTATCAATCAGGTGATAGAGAAATGCGCGGAATACAACCAACCCCTATACATAGCCTTCATAGATTACGAGAAGGCATTTGACTCGGTGGAGAGATCAGCAGTCATGCAGGCACTGCGGAATCAGGGCATCGACGAAGCCTACATAAACATAATGGAAGAAATCTACAGCGGCTCCACGGCCACTATAGTCCTCCATAAAGAAAGCAAGGAATACGAAAAGGAGAAGGTAGGGAGGTTAACCAGACAGCAGTCCAGTTGGCTACCCTACGCCGGGGGAAAGGGAATCCCAATAAAGAAGGGCGTACGGCAGGGAGACACGATCTCTCCAATGTTATTCACCGCGTGTTTACAGGAGGTTTTCAGGGCCCTAGATTGGGAAGAATTAGGGATAAGAGTTAATGGAGAGTATCTCAGTAACCTGCGATTCGCTGATGACATTGCATTGATGAGTAACGCTGGAGACGAATTACAGCTCATGATTACTGAACTGGATACGGAAAGTAGAAGAGTAGGTCTGAAAATTAATATGCATAAAACTAAAGTAATGTGGAACAATCTTGGCAGAGAACAGCGCTTTGCGATAGGTGGAGAGACACTGGAAGTTGTAAAGGAGTACGTCTACTTAGGACAGGTAGTAACCGCGGAGCCGAACCATGAGAGTGAAATAACTAGAAGAATAAGGATGGGATGGGGCTCATTCGGCAAGCATTATCAAATCATGAATGGTAGTGCACCACTATCCCTCAAGAGGAAGATATATAACAGCTGCATCTTACCGGTACTTACCTACGGAGCAGAAACCTGGAGACTTACAAAGAGGGTTCAACTGAAATTGAGGACGACGCAGCGAGCGATGGAAAGGAAAATGATAGGTGTAACCTTAAGAAACAGGAAGAGAGCAGAGTGGGTCAGGGAACAAACGGGGGTTAAGGATATCATAGTTGAAATTAAGAAGAAGAAATGGATATGGGCCGGGCACGTAGCACGTCGGCAGGATAACCGGTGGTCGTTAATGGTAACTGACTGGATTCCAAGAGATGGTAAACGCGTGAGGGGGAGACAGAAAATTAGGTGGGTAGATGAGATTAAGAAGTTTGTAGGTATAACGTGGCAGCAGAAAGCACAGGACCGGATTGATTCGCGGAACATGGGAGAGGCCTTTGCCCTGCAGTGGGCGTAGACAGGCTGATGATGATGAATGGTGAGTAATTATGCTTGCGTGCTTTGTAATGGGTTCGCCTTTAAACAACCCACTCGTTGCGCCATTCACATGTTTTGACGCCTGATGCAATTCTACGCTTCTTTCAGGCAATATTTTATGCGTTAAGGAGCCTCCTCATGCCGCATGACATGACATTCTTATACGTTTTTTTTTGTTTGTTTTTTTCGGAACAGTTTCAAGCACGGTGTTAGAAGTACAGGTGGAACGACGCAGCACCGGCGCCATGCGCTCGCTGCGTCGAACTTCGGTTCCTCCGCGCCGTCATGCCGCGAGATGGCAGGAGCAGTCAAGAGGCTCACAGCGGCGCGCGCCGGCCTCTCTTCCGACAAAGCCACGGTGACGAAGCAGTTGTCGCCACATTGCTTCCTCGTTTAATTCTTTTTGTGCGATGGCAGGTCATGCTATTCGAGTGAGAAAGCCGTGAAATGGGCAAAAAGTGTTTTGTGCCGCGGTGCAACTCTATGTACAAGACCTGCACTGAAAAGTCGATTTTTCTGCACCCCGAGATGCGGAACGCCTGAATGTTTGGCGCCATGCGATTCCGCGCAAGGACCGCGTGCTGCAGTCGACTGATTACGCGTGCGAGAAGCACGTCGAGTCGAGGTACATAACGAAGACGTGGGAAGCAGTGTACTAAGGGCACGTTCTTGTGAGCTCATCACGAAAGGCGGCTCTGGCTAATGACGCCGTGCCGACGAAGTATTGAGTTCGTTTTGAGTTCATCGTCTTGAGTTCATCCACGCCGTGAGTTGGCCCGTTTTTTTCAACACCTACGTGCGTGTGCAGTCTTTCTCTCTCCGTGCGAAAGCTACGCTTGTTAACAATGAGAATATCTGGGGTTTTACGTGCTGAAATCACGTTATGATTATGAGGCACGCCGTAGCAGAGCTCCACAAATTTCGGCAATGTGGTGTTATTTAACATGCACTGACATCGTAGAGTACACGGGTCTCTAGCATGCCGCCTCCATCAAAATGCGACCGCCGAGGCTGGGATCGAACTAGGGAACTTCGGTCAGTAGCCGAGTACCGTAACCGGTGTACCATCGCGGTTGACTGGCTACGCTCGTAAAGACTCCGCACACCGCGATCGACGTGTTCCTTGAAAGACGAAGTAGTAACGCTGTCTTCAGGTGAATATGCGAGACATAAACAGTGAAATATATTCCTCAGTTGGCAACAGAGAAGAATCGGAAACATATATCCACCATTCATAATGTCTCGCCCTTCTCGCAGTGCCAAACCAGGATGCTTTTTCATATCCTTCGTCGGTGCCTCAAACTTAGCTGCTGGCATTCGCTAAAACTCAGTATTTTATGCACGACCAGCTAAAAAGTCGTATTCGTGACACATTTTTTTATCCGCGATCAACGACCGCAAATTACTTCGAATGTTCGCGACAGCAAAGACAGTGTGCATTTTCTGTTGTAATACTACGGCTAATGCGGTATTTTTTTCTAACTATCTAAACTATACTTCTACAAACAGAACTAATTTTTGTCATATTTCAGCGTGACGTCACTGTCATATTTTAATTGTCCGAATGAGGAAAGCATATGTTGAATTTGCCACCGCCAACCTTCGCGGTGGCAAATTCAACATATTCAACAGGTAGCGGCTGTATCGTCCAAATTTCGATTTATTCGGAGCTATTATTTATTTAGTTATTTTTGCGCTCGTTATAGCGCGAACGCACATTTTTTTATTTATTTCGAGGGGCGGTCGCGGCTCCGAAGCGACCACGCCTGATACCGCTCTTGAGCCACCAGTAGTGTAGCGCCATCTAGGGCCCTGTGAACAAGACGCCACAAACCGCGGACAGAAGTTCGCCGCTTCCGGAGGCGCCGTCGGTCCACCTATAATACTTCTAACACCGTGGTTTCAAGCATTGACGTGGCGCTGTGGTTGAACACCTGCTTGCCACGCAATAGGCATGGTTTAGATTCCCACTCGGATGGATGGATGCAAAACTCGATTTAAAAAATGTTGAAGATCGAAGATCTTGAATATTTATTTTTATGCATCGTTCTTCAATTTTCGTTCACAATTTTTCACTCGCAGCCACCGATGCCGAGTCCGACACCGGAATTTCTGCGAAACTAGCTCTTTAACGCAATCGCGTTAAGATGCTATAGAGTGCGCTTAGACTTAAGTGCACGTTAAAGAACCCCAGCTGGTCGAAATTTTCGGAGCCCTCCACTACGCCGTCTCTCACAACCATATTGTGGTTTTGGACGTAAAACACCGACAATTATTGTTGTTATGTACACTGCCGAAGTTGAAGGGGCAGTGCCAAAAACTGGCCGACGACGAAGTGAGAAAAACACGGCATTCACTGAGAAGTCGATAGCAAGCGCCATTTTTGTCTTTCGTCGTCATCGTCCTCTTCCTGCGGATGTTTTCTTCAAGCTCATTCCTAAGGTTTTTATGCATGAAAAAAAAAAAAGCTTCCCTATCTATTTTTCGGATCATAACTTGAGTAAACTGCCCGCATTCCTCGATTCTCTTTCTTCCTGGTGAAAACCGCTTACGCTGGAAGCAGTATAGCACCACTTAAGCGCCGCTATCATATTCATGACGACTAGCTGCTAGGCACTCATTGAACCGATTGACCACCTGATATGGGCAATGAGACTTCCTAACAGCAAAGAAGCACCCGGAAAATTTTCCGCGCAGTTTACAATTGAAAGCTTTTCGAAACTTGATGCCGTCTGCGTCTTAGCTCGGAACGATTCCATTGCGCTACGATAAAATCGGCTTAAGCGCACGGTCGCTGCTTATTTCGTGAACGGAGAGAAAGAAAAGTCGAATAAAAAAAATCAAGTACCTCCGTTCCAGAGTTGCTGTACAACGCGAGTTGTACAGCAACGAGTTGCTGTAGTGCATGCGGTTTTTGAGAGAGGAGGAAAAAAAGGACCATTAAGGATCGAAGAAACCGATCCTAAAGACGTTCCTTTGAGTCTATACTTTTGCTTGCTTCTTTATCCGCTTTTGAGAAAACATTACCGTCGAGTACAGTAAGGAATGCGCTATGAAGACAGCATGAGAAACACTTCTCTCGTGTGCCGATGGACACTTCTTCGCAATAACTGAAAAGACTGAATTGAATTCAGCATTTTTATAATGTGTTCTTCATTGCGTTCCTAGTTCTTCTTCAGCGCTCGAAAAATTGAGCTTCTTTGCATTCGCGAATGGAAAGGGAAGGTTCTTTCTACTTGGCTGTAGATATTGCTCAGCACATTGCAGCAAAAATACCTGAAACAGATGAGAGAATCATTTCGTTTCTGGGAGTGTATAACTTGTCCTAATGGACCGCGAATGGGCGACCTTTGAGTAAACGATATTTCAGTTGTGTTCATGGCAGGTTAAAAACCACGAGGCCCGCTCTTTGTCACTAGTCGCAACTTTTTCCCCGTTACATTCGATAGGCTCTGGGCCATTAGCCACCGATATTTGAATTCGCTCGCGAAACAACACTGGCCAGCGTTGCAACATTGCGTAATACGTATGACGCGATAGAGCCTCCTATTTCGGGCTACATAAAAAACAGCAGCCGCTGTCGTTATGGTAATAGAAACGAAGAGTTTCAAAGAACGGGAGAGAGACGGGCCACTTACAAGCTGAAAGTGACTACAAATAATAAGGCGAAAGCCTTAGGTGCATCATCAAACGAGAAATGTGACAGCCGGTGGCGGCAACACGAGTGACGCGAAAAATCATCGTCACTTTATGACGTCGCACTATGACGTCACCATGAGGTTACAGATAGTCAAAAATATGAAATTATTATGACGTCTAAATATGACGTCATCACACTACATTGTCGCTTGCAGTGATGCTACCGAGGACTTCTGATTTGGAGCAATTTTTGGAGCAGCAAAATTTCCGTTTTGGAGCACTTTGGAGCAGCAAAATTTTCATCTTGGAGCACTTTGGAGCAGATAATTTTGCATCTGGGAGCACTTTGGAGCAGCGAATCTTACATCCTGGAGTGCAATACAGAAGCATATTGCATTAACATTCAAGCACCTGAGTATTATTATGGGGCTCTTATGAAGGCTAGAAATATTTCGATTCATTGCAAATCTCATGGAAAATATCATCTCAGGTGAATAGGCGTGCGCACAGGGGGGGCCGGGGGGGGGCGGCCCCCCTGATTACCTAAGGGGGGAGGGGGGTCGCAAAATCTCCCCGTACATTGACCCTTGCGATAGCAATTATATGGACACTTTCGGCGGATTTTCGCCGTCGCCGTTGCCGTAATTTTCCGTATAAAGTCCAAATTAATAACATCACCACGCTTATTCTAGCCGCGGGTAAAAGCTCGCGAGCGCTGGCGACGAACGCGGCTGAAGCGGAGATTAAACTAGCCGGCCGTCTGTCTCCGGCGCACGGACAGCGCATGAGATAACATCTTCCTGCGTGCGGGCCTGCCGTCGATTGCTCACCAAACAGAGAGGAAACGCCCCGCCCGTCTTTCGTAAGGAGCATGAAGGGACGCCAGGGGAGCGGAGGGGGGGGGCGCAGTCGCTTGCGCGCGCGCTATCTCGAGGCATCAGGAGACGGCTCGTAAACTTGCTGTGCTCTCAACGCTTACTTCGCATTTAGAGAACGCAGAGCAAGAAAACGCTTCGGTTCCTGGAGGGGCCATATTCCCTTAAACCAGCGTTTTGTTGAGTTACGCGAGATCGGATGCAAAAGAGTTAGCTGCTAGTCTTACTTCGTTTCACAATACAATTTTTTGGTATCGCATTCATTGCTTCGCTCTTAAGCGAAACTGAGTTTTTTTAACCGTTAGCTATTGACCCCCGAAAGCGAGGGGCGGACGTGTAACATGGCGTAGCCATTTCACTGTGGGCCGTCAGCGACGGGCCCGCTACTGACAGCTGCGCATTTGCGGCTGCTCCGACCAGGAGATATGATTTTACTAATGAGATGACATTTTTAAAAAAGCAAGCAAAAAATTCGAATTGGAACCCTAGCACGTGAGCTCGAAAGGGCAGGGCCTTTTAGGGGGTATTTACCACAGAGTGATTACAAACTTGGACGTGCTGGTATAAGCAATTACGAAAAAGCTCTTCCGAATGAAGATCTATGGATAAAGTATATCTGAGGAAAAGTGTGAACGCGTTTCCACCGTTCGCGTGCTCTTCCATAGACGCCAAGCAAGGAAAATTCGATATTGTCCCATATATCTGCTGCTAGCGATCCCAGATTTCATTCCGCGATGTCCGGAAACAGAAGTGACAGACATTTTAGCAGTACACATGTAGTTATTACTGAACATTGCTTTCCTTACGTGCCGTGCGACGCTTGAAACGAGCTATCAGCAGCGTTTCTAGAACAGACGACGTCCGCCGATGAATCGCCGTCGCACTTCCTCGCTACCGATAGGGCTGACGCGCTGGAGTTTTGAGTACTGTGGCGGAGCCTGGTGGCGTGCGCCGAAGTTGGTTGGGTAGTCAAAAATAGACGCCGACCGTTGAGTTAGACAGTTCTCACTTGCTTTGAGCGTTTTATTTAATTTACGCGTAGTTTTCAGACTCAAAAAGTGCTTAAAACGTACGCAGGAACTTGTCCGCTATGCCTGCAAAGCCTGAAATGTTTGACAAGCGATTCCTGCTTCAACAAACCGTTCGAAAGCAGGTGGACCGGGCGACGGCTCTGAGCAGCGCGCGGTCCCGAAGCGCGGTCGCTGCCGTTATTGTTGCGTGGTTAATTGCCACGAGCATGAGGGTAAGGATCCTAATGTGCGGTTCTACCGATTCCCCTGAAAGCCGTACGAAGTGGAGCGACGGAACCGCTGGATACGTGCCGTCCGACGCGTGGAGTACGCGAGAAAAACGCGGTCTGCGACGTAACGTGCTGATTACTTTTCGTGCGCGCGTGCACGCGTTCTATATATGTATATGTTCCCTGTGTGCAGTCCTGACGGCCCGCCGTGGCTGCCGACGGCGAACACGAGGATATGCAGCCGGCATTTCGTGGGAAACGAGAAAAACGATGCCATGAGTTATGTGCCAGATATTATATTATTATTGTATTAGTCACAGAATGAGAGTAAACCACCAGAGAGTAAACCACCGGCTTAGCAGTGTGTAGTTCAGGCCCCGCAAACTGCAGAAGCATCAAAGAATTTGTAAACAATTCATCATTGTATTGAGCATCAATGAAAGCGAAATTTCATTTATTTTTTGTGAAATATTGGCTGCTGCATTGTACTACCTTCACTTAAATTTTCATTGTATTACTTGACTGTTTTTTATTTGCATCACGTTTTGCTCCTTTTTGTTTTCATTGTTTACTTCAAGCTGCCCTTTCTTGCTGTTTGTTTCGGTCAGAAATATTTACCGTGTGGTGGTCGAACCATGGCAAACGTTTTCAAACGTAAAAAAACAAAACAAAAAAACGCTAGCGTTATCTTTAAAATTGGCAGGGTTAACACGCCACGGTAAGTAAAATGAGGTTGAGGGGGCATTTACGCTAAAAATATCACCTTCGTACAGCAATAAAGAAAAGCTCAAACCATGACTTGATGCACTGACCACAGGAGAAAGCAGTGTGGGCTCGTTTAGGTGCGGCGAAAATGTGGAAGGAAGGTCGATATTTGTAGTGCGCCTCCTAAGCCGCTAGCTCCTCGTTTTATTCTTGTACTGTGAGCCGTGCTCACTGTGGGGCGCAGAAAAGAGCGCCACTTTTAATTTCCGGACAATACCCCCCTCCCCCCACCCCCCTTCGAAGCCAAGCTTCGCCACACAACAAACACTGCACGCCGTCGCTCCTCGTCCGCCACCGCACGCTGACAGAATTTGACGATTTCCCTAGAAGCAAATGTTGAAAATTACGACCGTGCATGGTGCAAAAGTGTGTTTGCGATGGAATGCGGCAGAAAACGGCACACGGCGCGAATGCGCGCTCATTCGGGCCGCCGATGGGTAGCCTTCGTCACTGGACCTTTCTTGATTCCGTTTCGTCATGTAATAAAGTCATGTAATACAAGTCATTCCGGCTTTCTAACAGCAATATTTTCGTTTATGCACTGTCGCTAATCGCGCGAGCATGCCTCGCAAAACTTACCTCGAGTTCAACGTCGTATGAGATTCGCATGCACTTACGAGTTGCAGCGCGCCGAAACGATTCCTTCAATCTCCTGCACGTCGTAAACATACTTGGCGTTGACGAGCTTCTTGCACTTACGCAGATTGCTTGGCCTGAAGAACTCAGCCACGCCAGAAATTGGCCGAAATCCAAAGCGCAGCGCAACCGACAGCGGCGGCTCCATTGCGCATCTGAGCTTAGTGCTGCATGCGGCCGCCAGTTTGCAGACTACTCGAAACCAACGAACTTATCGCAGGGGGCGCTTTTTAGCACCACTTTCGCAGCGCCGCCTGGGCAGCCAGGCAGGCCTATAGGCCTAGACGTCACGAGCCTCTGCGGAGGGCGCGTTTTGCTATCGAGCCGACTTGCAGAACAGAAGCTGCGTCGGCACCGTGCATGGCATCGTGGCTTACTCGAGACGCACGCGCGAGCGCTATTTATTCAGCGGAATAATCCTTGGTCCATGGTTGCGACTTTATTGGCAGCCCCAAGATCGAGCTGCAAATGTTCTGACGCGCCGGCGGTGCGATTTTCGGTGATAGACGCCCCCAAACCCGAGACTTTGGCGCAGTTTGGCGCAAACTTCGTCGATATTATCAGGATGGCGCAGTAAATACAATTTGGCGCACTTTGGCGCAGTTGGCGCAGGAGTGGAATCACTGCGCTTGGTCAAAAGTGGGCCGATCACTGAGGCACTGCCAAACCACGTGAGGTGCTGAAAGTTTACAATTCCTTCGATCCCGGAGGCAATGCTAAACGGTGCTGGGTGCGGAAACCTTTTGCGCGAGGTTGCTGAAATCGACGTAGAGGTAAAAGAACATGGCTTTCACCTTCCAGTCGTCTTAGACAAATGCATGAAGAACCACGTGACTCTTAACCTGAATGCGCATTCTTCTGACTGTAAGCCTGGCACCCTCTTTAGGATGAACCTGTGGCAGCGATTCGCATTATTTATGTCTAAACAAATAAAAATTAAAGTAAGAGGCTTGCATTGTAATGGAAACCGAGAAATACGCAGAGACGACACCATCGAAGTACGGGAATAAGTGCGTGAGTGCTCGACCGTGTGCCTCTTCGTATAGTTTTGTGATTGTCTACTACTTCACGATGAGGACTCTCCGCACAGAGGGATGTTGACGCGAACATCGGAATCTCGTTGAAGCATTCGGAATGTTAGATGGCTGAGGGTGCCGTCTCACACATTTGTCTTCTTTATTTCTGTGTCTTATTCGTTTAGTATAGTTATACTCCTGTTCTAATTTTTCATATAATTACACACAAAATATGTCTCTTAGTTTATCGATTTCGTTACTTATTATTTTTTTATTTGCTACCTTCTTCATTTCTCTATGGCCTGCAGGCACATTTTCCGGGTATGTACCAGACATATATTAAAAAAAACATCAACGTCAACACAATGGCCGCGTGCGACAAGAGGACTTGCTGCTTACGAGTTGTCAAACCGCAGAATTGTTGAAGTTTGCTAATATAACTGCTTTTCTTTTTACACTTGTTAGTAGATTTAAGCCTGGTGTTCATCTTTAAAGGGGCACTGACACCGATTTTCGAAGCTGACTTCACTCCGCAGTAAAACCTCCTGTATACAAGGACGGCTCTGAGCAAGTGCGAAGCTCAGGAAGCGCTTATAAGATAGTTTATTTTGACATTAAATTCAGTTTTTGAGTGGCGCACCTACCGACATTGACCCTAGCGTGACGTCAATCTACAGTGTCAATACTGATGACAACGCACCAGTTCAGCTACTTTCGATGACATCAGGTACCAAAACATGCCAAATGGCTGCTTGCGCGTCACCTAGAGTTACTGTATACGCTACCTTTAGGTAGCAGAGTTGCGCATCTGTCTTCCAAACGCTGCTAGCAACCATACATTGCGGAGAAGCTGCCGCTCGGGCCAACTTTTGTATTCTCGACGCCGCTGCTACAGCGAACTGAATTAACACTAGTCATAGACAGCCAATGTTTATCGCTGGTCTTCGACACGCCAGACAGATTAATCAGCGACACGGTGGGCATGTCGCCTGCAAAAACTGAGTGCGACTTCACCGCATAGATGTGGTTGCTAGCCGGACCTATGCGCAACTCTGCTACCTGAAGGTAGCATATACAGTAACTCTAGCGTCACCAACGGAGCCACACAGCGGAGCGTCCGTGACGAGAAGCTCGTACCGAGTCGGGACGTGAAGGTACACAAGGGACCGAAACTAGCATTTAAAAACATCATGTAATTAATTTTTCAAGGCGCACTTACGCTTAACAGCACATCTTCTAAGCTCTTCAGGGCTTGTCCTTTCAGTTGACGCAAGAAAACAAGTGATCATTTTCGCGCCAGCACTCCTCTATGTCGTGGGCAATTCGAAACATCTGCTTCCATAAAACGGGAAGAAAACGTTTTTTTTTAATTATTTCTAAAGCCTGCCTTTAGGCATAGTAATTGGTGGTATCAAAAATGCACATGCATATTTTGTTCATATGAAGTGTAATAGTGAACGGTGGTTTGAGTTACGAATACTGGAGGTATTCTTCCCTCAAACGGTAATCCTTCCCAGTTTCTCCAGGGTTAAGTGTGTGCGACGCGTTTTCTTCCTTCCTCAATGACCACCATGGGATCCATAGAAACGTCGTCGCCATACTAGCTTTACCGCTTCCCTCTGCTAGCGAAGGGGGGAAAACGTGACTGATCCCTCTACATCTATTCAGGAAAAGCCCCAGTGGGTGTGGCCAGTACAGCGAGCCTTTCGAAGCTTCGCAGTGATAAATGAAAACAGGGGAAGAAGCTACGAGGCGCTTCCCTCGGGGACACTTGGATGTCTGACACCATTCCACGAGATTCCAGCAAGAGGCCATAGAGAAAGCGTTGTGATTTTTATAGATGTTTTTATGATGTGACTTCGGAACACGCTACGCGCGTATAAACAAAAAAATATCTCCCAAGGGCCTCTTAGAGGGCAGCCGTAAGTCCAACTCAAGAGAAGATACACATCCGGCCAGCTGACCCCGTTATGAGGGCCATTGAAAGACCTTCCTTAGAAGGACTGTTTTGCAAGTTTACCTTTGAAGTTGAGAGCGTCGGAAGGATAGCCAATTGGGCGAGTCCGTATAAGGCGTAGTAATGAAACAAACAAAAAAGTAGTCGAAACTGCAGCACTCAGAAAAATAGGGCGACAAGAGCTCTTGAAACATGCTACGAGGTAAGAGGGTAAACGGCAGCACCAATTCCAGTGCTCCCTAACGTTCCGCCTTCAAGGAGCTATAGCATTCGGCATCGTATGCTGCCGTTAAAAGGCGACAGGGCTGCGACGATGGTGGTGGCTGTGCGATGACTAACCTGTTGCTTGCGGCAGCACAAGTAATCGCTGCGTCTGCTTATCGCTGACATGAACCTCCGGGAAGGAAGCATGTCGTTTGTACGAGGAACGTTAGGGAGCATAATAATTACGGCGCGCAAGCGGGCTTGTCACGCGGTATTTTTGTGTGTGTGTGCGTCTCTCGGGCACCCGTAGTACGCTGAAAAGCACTAATACTTCATAGATAGAAAGTTAGAAACTAATTGGATGTTTTGCAAACCGATCTACAGTTTGCTAATTGAAATTTTCTGTCCACCTTCGTTGCTTCAAAACATTGCTCATTAATCTTTCCTAATTAAGCAACTAAACAGAACAAAAGATATAGTATGATTTGCTCCATCCAGTAGTAAGCATGATGCATTTGGTCGCGTCGGCATACTGTGTGTCAGCATATTCTTATGTTCTGCCCAGTTAGCTGGGGCACCCTGTATAATTCGAAAGTCACGCTACGGAAAAACTGAGAAAATGAAAGGGCAGAGTGGAACGCGCTCTTACGCACTCAAATTCAGAAACTACTGTTCCAACCAAACACCGATGTGTAATAAAGAAGAGTCAAGAACAAGACGAAGAAAATACTCTTGGAAAGTCACGCAAGTGAGGGCTGAACGATTGTCGAGTTACGAGGTTTACTCAGTCGTGTAAGAGGGATGACAAAGAGCGAATTCGAGGCGCGCTAAAAAAATCAATAAAAATAAACCACTGCGACAATTTTCGCTGACACCCTCGCAACACGAATCGAATTTTCTGGCCAGCAGAATAAATAATAAAGCACAGACTTCAATGATGAGCATGCAATGGAAGGTCGCGCAGACGACCTCATTCTCGAACCTAATCCCTTTTTTGAGACTTTTCAAACGCGCATGAGTTCATTCCCTGTGAACACGTCTTTGTTACTTTCTTCTCCCTGCATGTGAGGCGGGATAGGCGTGGTTCAGAGCTCCATATTTGAGCCACTTAATCAAATGGACGTTGCAGCTCGTCCCTTTGAGAAAAACGAACAGCTCGAGGCTCACCTCTGCTCCAATTTTGTCATTCCCCATGTAGGGCGTGTCCCTGGACACTTCCTTAGAGGTGATAGCTCGCCTATCACTCTCCTGGCCGCCGACAGACAATTGCCCCAATTTTTTCTTGTGTTTAAAAAAGTTTAATTCAAGGAACATATAACTAAAATTTCAAAGACGCGTCAGTGACAACGAAATCTGGGTCAGTGAGGAAATCGATACGAGATTCTACCTAGTACATCGTCTTATCATTGGTGTCATTATTGAGAACACGCTGTTAGGATCCTTCCCGTTCTAAGTATCGGAACAGCAACACCGTCGTGACACAGAGCGGAATACGACACAGATTGTGGATAGACTACAATATATCCAAGTGTCATCAATCATCTTTATAATGATGACCTCCCCTTGCACACCCCTGCGAAGACACGCCTTTTTGTAGATGATTGCGTCCTATATGACACTGTTAAATATCCGATTGATCATGCCACCCTCAGCAATTCCTCCTCTCAGTTTTGTAGCTGGTCTAAATCTTGGCAAATGAATATCAACCTCCCCAAGACCGTCATTATGTCATTTACCCGACGTTCATGCCCCTTGACTTTTGACTATGGTTTTAATAATGTTAGTTTGTGCAGGGTGTTCGAATTAAAGTTCCTCGGTATCCTTATGACACACAATTTGTCATGGTCCAAACACATTGGTCTCACATGCAACAAGGCCCTTAAGAGATTAGGTTATTCACGACGTAAGCTGAGGCTTGCTCCTCAAGAAATGTGTATTTCCGAAACCAAACTACTTACAAACAAAACTCTCATTCGTCTCATTCTTGAACATGGTTGCGTGGTGTGGAACCCCTATAGGAAATGTGGTATACACATATTTAAAAAAAACCTAGAATCCGTTCAGAAAAGAGCTGTGCGTTTTGTATACAAAAGGTACGACAGGGATTTTTTTCCGTTGAATTTTCTTCCCCAGCTAGGTCTCACTACACTTGCAAAGCATCGCCATGTTGAATGCCTGAAATTTCTTCACAGTCTAAGCAATTCTTTACACTCTAATCAAGTGTGAGGTCATATAAATGCGACCCCATGAGTTGCTCTGCGAAACCGGCGGCCATGTCTTTTCCGCTTTTGCTGTATATATGCCTCTAGTGCGGCACTACTTCGGTATGCCTTAACGCAGTCAATGTAGGCCGAAGCAACTGCGGTTGTTTCTTATGTATGTGCGAGCATATCATTGGATTGATAAGGAGTGAAGACAATGCGGCTGCTATAACAGCGGATAGCCAACTTTATCGAACATTAGTCAACACATACTATCATTTAGCGAACGTATGAGTACACTAGCCGACATTTACCAAGGGTAAGCCAACGTCACCCCTTAGTACTCATTTAGTCATATTAGTTTAGCCGACATTAGGCACACCAGTCATTATCCAGTACTTAGCCAACGTTAGCCGACATTACCCCTTGTATAGCACATAATTAAGCCAGTGTTTTCCAAGGCTAACCAGTGCTGGTGGGCGCTGGCAGGTGGGGCTTGCTTTGTTCTTCAGGCGGGTTCCCACTAAAATTGCATTAAACGAAACAACATTTCGCCGTGCCGTTGTGCACCCACACTCGGAGCACAAAGCAGCACATTGAAATGTACATCAGCGCGGCATAGACGTGGAATAAAGTACAGTCAGCGTCAAAAGTTTACAGACCACGATACACAAGAAAGAGCTGAATATTCCCGCTGCTTCGGCTGGCAACCTTAAATTTAGATTTCCGGCCTGTTCTAAAACGCGCTAACAATATGTACTGTACAGTTCGACCGAGTAAGTCACAAATTGCTGGGATATTCAGAGAGAGAGAGAGAGAATGAGAGAAGGAATAGAGGAAAGGTAGGGAGGTTAACTAGAATACGTACAGTTTGCTATCCTACACATGGGGAGGGGAATAAGGGAGTAAGAGAGAGAGAAAGACAGACACATTTCACAACACACACACAGTGCAGGGTTTCACAGGCGGTCGCTCAATGCATTTGCCTTCCAGTACTGCAGGAGAGCTCGAGTGGTTTTCTCGGCTGATGTGCTGTGAGACCAGGCTCCCAAAAGTTTACGTCCTCCAGTAAAGGGCCTAACCTTTTGGTCTCTAAACTTTTGGCGTCGACTGTAGTTGACGTGCGTCATTCGAATAATATCGCTATTACTTAGCAACACTTGCGAAGACGAAATGCGGTTGCACTTTAAACTCTGGTAATCTCCAATCGCACCCAGGTTTCCTACGCAGGTCGGGTTCCCTCCGCAAAGTTCTTTGCTCAGGGAACTCCTACACGCTTCCCAGCTGCTACGGAAGCGCTGCAGGGCATTAACACTGCTATCGGAAGCATCGAAACTGCTTCCCCATGACAGCAGATTGCAAGGACGTCAAGGGCGTTAATGCTACATCTTAAACTTCTTCATGCCAGCATTCAGACTTTCGCTTTCTTCTTTTTTTTTTACTTAGCTGAGGCGAATGCAAAGCCGGAAGAGTCGGTATTCGTAGATTTCGTAGTGGTAGCCCAGAATGCAGTTTACGTGTTTTCCCACGCAGAAGTGTGAGCCCGTTTACACGTTCTCCAATGTAAACGAAAATTCTCCCAAGTTGCACTGCGTTTCCGGCACTAAACAAGATGGTCGTCGGGGAATAAACGTTGTCGTTACAATCGCTACAGACCACGCCTCTGTCGCAGTCACGCTTAGGGTCGGCAGGTCCCTCTCGAATCCTTTGTTCAAAAATGGCCAGCGTCCTTGCGTTGACGACATGGTCGTTGTGCTATACGTAAACAACTCATTCAACGAACTTGCATCCCATTAACGCAGCCTGGCAACACAGGTTGTGCCTGGCGTTTTCGGTTCGTTTTTTGGGACCTCCATTGTTCACGAACGGCGACATGCATTCGTAACAGGCGACGTCTCGACGGTCTGCCTTGATGACGGAGAAAACGCCGTTAGGAAAGTACGTGCCCCGGGTCTCGTTTTCGAGCCGCCGTTATGCTATTGCTTTGTCTAGAGAGCTGCCACTTGGAAACGCCGTATCACCTTACCCAGCGAAGGGTAGCAAATCGTGCGTGTATCTGGATTGACATTTACCAGCAAGATAGAGGCGATAAGCTACACCGTATGGTGGGCTCAAATTACCAACCTCGATAAAGAACGGTCTTTACTAACCCAGCTGTGTTATCATTACTGGGGAGCTTTAGAAAAGGGGCAGTTAATGTTTGGGTAGTCAAATAGCTTTGCGTGCGCTGGCTTTGGGTCACGCAGGAGGTACAAAATTTAGAACAGGTTCCTTGCGCTCAAGATCGGCGTCTTCAGCTCACCGTTCCAGGATGCCTAAGAAGGCAAACTACCGAGAAATAATATTTAAAACCTGATACAGTCCAGGTTTGTTGATGACGTCATGCGCATGAATTGGTTGGATTGCCTACCACAATCTTTCAGTAAGGATCAATGCTCACGATAGCTATAGAGATATTTTGAGAATCCCTATTAATGAGGTTAAGGTAACTACGGCCATTTAGCAAGAAAATAAAAAGAAACATTGTCCACTCTGTAGTTCTTATAGCTTATGAAATATCGGTTATGGACGAGGGGTCTCGTCACTTTCGGACCGAGACCCCTCTCAGTCAGCGCCTGTCAGATACGCCATAGACCTTGATGCATAGGAGAACAAAAAAGTAATGATATAGGATACGAAGAAATTACCCACCTAAGTTTGCTTATGCATGCAAGCTCATTGCATTGCCGTATCGTAAACACATAGAACTTACCGCATCCGCAACCATCACTATTTTCAGCTAAGAAGAAAAGTCACAGTTTCGCCGCAAGGGCGAAGCAATGAATGCGATAGCAAGAAACTAATGCTATACGAAGTGAGGCTCGCCAATGGATACTCTCAGTTTGAACAGCGCTCCTGTTGCAAAGGCGGCCGAAGCAGCGAACGAAAGTAGCGTGCTTCAAGTGTCGAGCTGTGACACTTGATAGTTCGCGCTCATCGTCTGTTTGTTCGTTTAGCGGCGTCCCTTGCTCGAGTGACTTTCGTACGCTCCGTAACATGAGCGCGGACACCACGGTGAAACCTTGAAACAACCCTCTTCCCCTCACCACCAGAAAACCGCGGGAGCAGACAGCGGAAGGGCAAAGATCTCCTTGCGCAAATATAAGAAGAAGCGAGCGAGCTCGCCGACGACTTTTAAATGCGCCCGTCATGCTCCTAGCACCATCTCGCTGGTAATGAAGAAACGCTTATAAGCGCCGGCCGTCTCTGAGTCCGTCCAGCGGTAAAGGGTGTGTATATAACGCTCGCCGTTAGCTACGCGGAGGATCTGCGTTTCGTGGCGTAGCGGTTAGCGCCACTCGCTGCGGAGCAAGAGATCCCTGGTTCGATTCCGCGCTTCGGAAGCATTTTTCTGAGTTATTTTTCTTTAGGGCTTTTATATATATATATAAATACTTATACATATACGGTGCATGACGGCGACGGCGACGGCGAAATTCAGCCGAGACTGTCCATATAATTGCTATCGCAATAAAAAATAATGTAAAGGCGGGAAGGTTAACGTTAACTGTACACCTTGAGTGTTGAAAAATTGGCAGGCATGATGCAACGTATACCTGCAACCATTCACTTAAGTCGATCGCCTTTCGGTACTGCCCAAGAGCTCGTGTAGATATCTGAGTTTCACGTTGGGCTTGTAGCAGAGAAGTAACACAGGAGGTGGCGGAAGAAACGATAACCAAAACTCCGCGCTCGCAACAAACCAACTTAAGGTCATGCACGTCATGCATTAGGGCAGCTCTAATGAATAACACAGCAGGTAAAAATAACACAGAAGTTATACAGCCCTTCTATGCGCCAGATACACACATGCCCATGAAGAGCTGGCAGTGTTCATCGATGCGAGGAACAGCTGGCGTTCACGGTTCATCTACGCACGTGCCTCGAGCTTTACCTCCACACATCAGCCACTTAATCTTCGGTGACAACCAACCGAAAAGAGGGAACCAAAGAGTTATCCTCCGCAGCTAGTCTTCTGGATATAAGCCTGCACCTGGCTCCTCGCTTCTTCTGCTGTTCCTCCTAGGCTTTGTCTGTTTTGTTTTGTTTTGTTTTTGTTGCTCGCAGCCAGTGCTTCTCTGGTTGTCAAGGCACGCCATGATGAAGCCTTTCTAGGTTCCCAGGGCTTTGACTCTGAGGTCAAGCAACGTCGTCATATGGTGTCTATGACCGCTACGTGGATGGTGTGTTCTCACAAAGCACGTTGTTACAGCACACACCTACAAAAAATATAAGCATCGTGTTCTTCATTAGAACGTAAAGAGCAATACGGAATCCAAACCAACAGGGGCAGCAATGCATAGGTGCAAAAGTTGCGACATACATCGGCGCTGGTTCTTTTAAGTGCGGAGCACTTTAGGGGCCCGGCCTGTCGTATGCTATCATCGTATGCTGTCGTAACTTGGCATAACGCAGGCAAAACCACGAATAGCATAACCATCTGTAGCACATTGAGCTCGCGCTCGCGCCAAGGACAAGTCTTCTTCCTCTTGCTGTTTAAGCGCCTTGATGATGCTAAGTGCGAAGCACTTCAGGGGCCCGGGCTGTCGTATGCTGTCGTCGCTTGGCGTAACGCAGGCAAAACCACGTATAAAAATGCAAAAACAAAAAGGAAGCATGCCAGAAATAGAAAGAGAGAGAAGGAAATATAAAAGATAGGAAGAAAAATAGAGAGAGCAAGAAAGAGAAAGAAATAGATAAAGAGAGAGGAAGAAATAAATAGAAATAAATAGAAAAAAAAGACAGAAAAAAAAGAAAGAAGAGAACGAAATAGAGGAGGAAAGAAATAAAACCGGAGACACAAAGAAGGCTGCCCAGCTCCGCACTTCCTTCAGGCTTGGTACCCGTAATGCGAAGCTGCCGTAATTTTTTGTTTTATTTATTGAGACTTGCCCTAAGGCGCAATGCTTTGTTTGGTTATATGGATCTTGTGTGGCCTCAGTAGTATATGTGATTGTGTTTCGTGGTATATTTATCGTGCATCTGTCCATGACAATGCCTTTTGTACAGTCTTATGCCACATATCTTGACCATATCTTGACAACGATGGTGACGATGGTAATTAAGTTGATTTGCTCCGTAACGGTCGCCACTTAACTGTGACGGTAACGTCATGTATCTCGTAAATCAGTCAAATACTTTAAATTCTTGAGGCTGTAGTGTGTTCTTTTTCTGTCGTGCATTGTGTGTAGAACTTCATTTTAATCCGCGAAGAGCGGGGAATGGGCCGAGGGGACAGATTTTGTTAGCCACAAACATATATAAACTAACACGCAATAAAGACAGTTAACGTATAGGCAGTAGCGGCAGCGTTTCAAAAGCTGAGGGGACACAGACGCTGCAAAAGAAAAAAAAATGATATTCCTCAACGGAACGATGATGGGCTCGAATAATTTTTTACCAAATTCTCGAAGGCACTGCATTATCGCCGAGGTTATGTCCCTGAATGTTTCCTTACTACGCCATTCAATTACATTAATAACCTATGCCATGCTTTTAGATTTTGTCACGTGTTTTTGTATACGCCACACTTCTTTGGACCTGGTAGAGAAGAACCCCCGCGTGCTTTCCCGCGAGTTTTACTGCTTGACCCAGATTCTGTCGAATAGCTGCGCCATCGGGAGTTCTGGCACACTTCGATAAGCCTCTGACGCGCGGCGCTGCGCCTCAAACCTATGAGTGTGTCTGGCGAAAGCACTTATGTTGTTTGTATGTTCAGTTTTACTGATCATTTTTTGCTCCCATTCACGTCACTTTCTTCCTACTTTTCGCAGTTTGCTGGCCTAGAAACTGCAATGTCGACGTGAACAGAAACCGTTAACAGCCGCACATAATCTGTATCCAATTACTCAACCACTGAAACACTTGAAGGAGCCCAATGCCCGAAGTTGCATAGTTGGCTAGCAACTTATTTGTATTTTCAGCGCTGGTGCCCCCCTATTTATAAAGTAACAATGGCATAACTGTCAATAAATTAAGAAAAAACAAATGCATAGTTGATGTCGAATACGTGCCTGAATGCTGAAATGGGGCCCCATTATGGTTGGTCGTGTCTGCGTGAGCCCCCCTTGCAACCATGACCGTGTGACTATTACTGCTTGATACGATGACGGCTGACGATCAGAAAGCCTTTGAACCAAATCCATATAAATCAGCTGCGCCTTCCTAAGCATCAATAAAGGCCGATTGCACGTGGCACAGCGTTTCATGCCCACTGAGTAGACTGCTTGGCTACTGACCAGTTAGAACATAGAACATAACACGATTATAAATAGCGCTCCATAAAGTTTTGTGAAAGTAACACCAGTACGTTAGGGAATGTTGGGCACATACAACCTACGGGGTAGCTGTCACATAGAGGTACAAAACACTCCTGGGCATTGCAAAAGAAACTGCGAAAAATACTAACAATACACTATCACACAAGTCACACTCATGTCACATGCAAGGCGAAGTTACGCAATCACGCATGCAGTTCTTTATACGTTACCAGCGTGATCAGAAAGAAAACAGTAATACACAAAATTCTAGTCGAACCTATTATGGAGAACTGAAGGCGCTGTAGCAGCTGTTGTTGTTTTGTTTATATATATACATATATGAAAAAAAAAACATGGAAAGGCAGGCTACATGTTGTGGTTGTTGTTGCTGTTCATGTTTAAAACACTGCTACGCCATCTGGTGTTTCTCAGTTTATCCGGCCAAAAGTATCTTTCGGCGGATTGCCTTTTCTTGGCCCCTCTGTGTACCTCCGGTGCAATCGAGTTATATATAGTTCCCACGAATTCCTGGCTTGATGGCTTTCCGCTGCGGTGTATAAAGAGAAGCGACTGCTTCCAGGAACGAAAACCAGCGTCGGCAGCAAGGTGTTGCTACGGCAATTGGGCATTATATTTTCATTTCCTACATGACTTCAGTGGAAACTTATAATCTTATCGTTTTTCCGCCAAAAATTACTGAACGGGATCACCCAAATTCAATATAGCGCTACAAAGCTCTTAAATAAAAAAAACAATATTAACTCCTGGAAGAAAGCTTCTTGCCTCAATAAAAAAAGAAGGTACGTTACTGCAAGGACTAAACAAGCGCAGTGCAAGGGCAAGACAAGGACAAAACAAGGGCAAAGCCAGGGCCATTAACTTCTCGAAGGAGTTTTTCAATATCCGGATCATCGGTTATTTCCCATTTACGTTATTATGCTATATCCCGCGGGAAAAAAAAAAACATGATTGATCCCTCTGTCATAGGAAGCGGTATAACACGAAAGTGAACCGTCTCCTCACAGGATTAGTTTAGTGTTTACTGTACATTGCTGTATGAAAGCTTACACAAGGTCAGCAACAACAACTGCTACAGCGGCTGCAGTAGGTTCGACTAGAATTTCGTGTATTACCGTTTTCTAATAATAATAATATCTGGGGTTTAACGTCCCAAAACCACGATATGATTATGAGAGACGCCGTAGTGGAGGGCTCAGGAAATTTCGACCACCTGGGGTTCTTTAACGTGCACCTAAATCTAAGTACACGAGCCTCAAACATGTATTACCGTTTTCTCTCTAATCACGCTGACAGCATACAAACAACAGTTTAACGTGGATGCACCCATGTTGACGCCTGGTGGTCCACCTCCATCCCGATGACTAACGTCCATGATCATGATTAACCCTTGTGGTAGCTGCAGTAGTTAACACAAACATGGACACAGCGCATAGTGCATCCCGCGCAAATCTGGCATCAACAAGCACATAATAAACACTGGTACTCGATATGCATTCATTAAAAGCGTCGTGATATGACGAGAGAAACGCCAAGGTGTGGGCTCCCCAGTAATGGGGTAATAACCTACGCCTGTGCCCACGCGTATACTGGGAAGGCGTTACGCTTCCCGCGTTCACGGCTCTCATATCTCCCGTGTGAGAGATATACGCTGCGTTAGTGAACCTTCGTGCATGCGCGCCGGTAGCGCAGTAGGTAGAGTGTCTTTCACCTATCGTCGCCGACCGAGAGGTCGTGGGTTCGACTCTGAGGTTATGAAAATCCACGAAACGTTTTCTTTGTCATCTGTTCGTGTGCATTTTTTGTGGCGGAAATGACTTCAGTGATGTTGGTGTTGGTGGACCCTGGCATAAAGCACTCACATTTTAACAAATCGTGTGTGTATGTTACCGTTCCTTATTCTCTCATAATGAAGTTCATTTACAGTGAAATAATAGCTTTTATTCAGAGGAAGAAGAAAAAAGTGACAGTATCGAATCGCCTCGCGCCAATGCACTGCATTAGGTAGGCTCGGAGACGCCGCTGAATCGGGGAAATTGGCTTAAGTACACCCTCTGTCAACAAAAACAAAAATGGAAGAGTGGCTAGAATAATCCACATGTGTACGAAATAAGGAAAATTGGCAAATAAATACAGGATTGAAGAATAGCAAACACATAAAGGAGGCTTGAGGAAAAAATAAAGACTAGAGAGGAGCAGCCACTGCTATATATATATATATATATATATATATATATATATATATATATATATATATATATATATATATATATATATATATATATATATATATATATATATATATATATATATATATATATATATATATATAAGGAATGAAGAAAGAGACTACGACTTTCGTTGGTTTGGCACTGTGTATTTTCACATTTTCACTAACGTTTCGTCTGATGGACCAGGCTTTCTCAAACTCAAAGTGTGGTCCACCAGACCAAACGTTAGTGAAAATACACAGTGCCAAACCAACGAAAGTTGTAGTCTCTTTCTTCATTCCTTATTCTATCGGGGTCTGCGTGACTCTTTTTCACAATTACCTTACATTTATTACTAAAAACATCCCCTATACTTTCCTTGGCATTATTGTCTGTTAGTTCTCATTAATATTGTGTATAACAAAGAAAACGAGCCCTTGAAATTTACACTTCTTTCCTTTATATATATATATATATATATATATATATATATATATATATATATATATATATATATATATATATATATATATATATATATATATATATATATATATATATATATATATATATATATATATAAAGACTTCAATAACGCCATGACTGACTTCTGGTGCGGCGGCGACCAGTTCAGGTCGGCGTTCCGAGATTGTCTGTTCCTAAAGTGGCCTGTCGCCGAGACGAGCCATCAGGGTGGCAAGAGAAGGGCTGTGTGCGTCGTGGCGAGGACAGCGGCAAAAACGTGATTGAGGGTTTCGTCACTGCCGCGGTGAAGCAGCTCCATCTTCCGATGTCGATGCGAAAGACAAAAGATGTTGTAAAAGTGACATCAGGTCATGGTCGACAAAGTACTGTAATCTCGAACCTAGCGAGTTCAGATGAAGCCCGAAGAGATAAGTGGAGCCGACGCTGACGCGTGCCCTGGAGACTTCGCATGAATGAAAGAAGGGTTAGTTCAAGGGCTCGTTTTCTTTGTTAGACACAACTTAACGAAACCAACATTCAATGAAGCTAACGATGGTTCAGGGGGTATTATCGGTATTCTTTACGTGTGTGTCATAATTACCACATTACAGTTAAAGAAAATAACGTGGACGGAAAAAATTTGCGCAGCTTGCACTGTAGCGCAAGGCTGCAACCAACAGCGGAGCTATGCGGCCTTCCTTGTTTCTCTCTAATTTTATCTTTCTTCCCGTTTCTCTGTTTTAGGGGCGAAGCTCCTAAGGCGGCACCCGTTCGTCCCTCGTAGTCGTCGTCGTCGTCGTAGTAGTAGTAGTAGTCGTAGTCCGTAACAAGTCTTACGCTTTGACCTCCAAGGTGGTGCCGGTGGGAGATTTTTCCTGTGCGTTGTTGAACAATAAAAACTTCGCAGCGTGCGCGTTAACTAAAAGCCGAATTCTTCTGTCTCTCATTCCCCATTAGCAGCCATTGGCATGTTCCAGTAGGAAACGTTAGTAGAAGTAGAAGTGTAAGCGTTAGCTAAAAGCCGACTTCTTCTGTCTTTCATTCCCATTAGCAGCCATTGTTTACCTCCAAGGTAGTGCCTGGTGAGATTTCTCCTGTGCGTGATTAAACAATAAAAATTTTGTTCAAAACGCCGTTGATTGATGAAATAAACCAACGAAAGACGCCAGCTGTTTTGTAAAAGCAAAACGAAAGAACGCCAGATGTTTCTAAAGCAAAACGAAAAGACGCCAGCTGCTTAACGAAAGACGCCAGATTTTTCTAAAGCAATGGTTTTCTAAACAATGAAAATTCACAGCGTACATGTAAAATTAAAGTGAGCTGCAAGTCGTCATAACTCTCATCGAACCTTTAGTATAAACGCGCCCGATCTCACGTCGGTGATGATGTACTGGGCAGAATTCACGGAAGATTCATGGTTTACCGATGAACCTCCGCAGCTTCGCCCACTCATCATCATTCACTCCGTGGATATGCTGTGATTTTTTTCTATCTCTTTACTGTCTGTTTCTTTCTATTTCTTACTTTCTCTCTCTATCTCGCTCTTTCTAACGTTTTTCATCTTTCTTCTCTTTCTGTCTTGCTCTCTGTTTCTTCTATCTCTTTCTTTTGTCTATATCTTTCTCTTTTTCGTACTCTCTTTCTTTATCTTTCGCTGTAATCGTTCTCTCGCCCGTCCGAGCTATTGCATCTCACGCCGGATAAATAGGCGTAGCGGGACAGCGCTCGCCGGGCGCACATGTTCAGGGAGCGAAGTAGAAGAGTACGAAGTGAGCACGCGCAGTACGTCATGATAGTTTCTTGTCGAGGAGAGCCAGGGGTTTGACAAGCTTAAACAGCTGCATTGTTAAAAACAACTTGCCGCTGGTAGGGACCGAACCTGCAACCTTCGAATAACGCGTCCGATTCTCTAGTAACGGAGCTAGAGCGGCGGTCGTCCTCTCGTCCACTTTATTGGGTATTTCTGCGCGTGCAAACATGGAAACTTCGTGTGTTTCAGAAGAATGCACTGGCTTCACTCGCGAGAACACAAATTCTTGCTGCTGCTACGTTTCTTAAGATGCACTATACTCGGGGACAACTTTCTGTGGCAATTAAGGGAAAGCTACAGGGGCGGAGCGTCTGCACATCTACTGCTACGAGAAGTAATCCGGTTTGGCGCGCGTCTCGTAACGCCGTTATGACGCCGTGGAAAGTGATTGCTAGCGTTGCATTTCGAAGGAACGCTGCTTAGCGTCCAGGTACGAGTAAAAGGCGCGAATTTTTCAAGCACGCAAAAACGCAAAGTGACGACGCATAAAGTAAAAGAAATACAAATATCTCGCTTGTGTGCGCTGCGTTCCGTCTCAAAAAGCTACATGTAGAAAATGAAGGAGTATTTTATATATCTCGCGCAGAAAATACGAACGCAATTGTGGGACTACATTCATTAGCGGTAGGATACGTGCAATGTGGCTCTGTAGCTTTCCCTTCATTAGCACAAAAAGTTGTCCCCGAGTATAGAACCTTGTAGACACTTGAAGTCATAGCTTTTGAAGTGCTCGAATGAGCGGAAACGCCGAGAAAAAGAAGCGTCTCCATTTTGTCTGTTCCACTATGTGCATGAGCGTTAACAACATTGAGAAACGACATAAACACGGCGAGAAGTGGGCAACAAGAGAACACAGCAACACGAGGAATCATTAACTACAGCCCACACACTGTTCCTTATTTCCCCTCAGTGTTGGGCAGAACTTGCGCGCGATAGGCTGGAAGTTGGACGAACTCCAGAAGTTCCCGGGATTCCAAACGCATCTCTTCACGCTTCTGCTTTTTCTTTGTTGCCCATTTCTTTCTTCCCTACGCACCCAAACCAATTTACAGGCTCTGGATGCCGGAGGTAAAAGCTCCTCCGGGCGTTTTCAATCGAAGCCTTTGAACAATCGAAAGCCGCGAATCGAGCCGTAAATCTCCAGCCCTCAAGTCTGCCCGAGAATGAAATTGCTTTTCCCTGCAGTTTGATCGCCTCGGTTACCGATCCAAAACCTGAGAACTAAGCGTAACAAATGTGCCCCAGAAACTTTTGCGCGATAAAACCAAGCTAATTTGAGAATTTGCGTGTTTGTTGTAATGCTTAACTTTATTCATTAGTGCCTATTAAATCGCCAAAGGCAAATTCATGGGGCTGCGAGTTCTCGTTCGATCATTTTAGAGGTGATGGCCTCCGCTGTATACGCTGATTGGCTAATGCAGTGGTCGGTAGGTCTATCGATTTAATAGCTGTCGCGTTGGACGTTACGTTACGACAAGCAAAAAACGACTCTTCGGTGACGTAGACTGGTAATACGGCCAGGCAAGGTTGTACTATAAAGCGATCATTTTCTTTTCGAGATACAGTGGTTAAGCGAGCAAAGCTGAATGTTGGGAAAGGAACGCCACGCATTCCAACAGCGTTATATTCATGCCCACAGGATCTGCCTACACTAACTTCGTAGGATGGGGGACTGCGATGAACCATCGGCTTCATTCATCATTACACCCCCCCCCCCTTCTTTCTCATTTCTCCTCCTGCTTTGAGCGTGGACGGACATACCCGCTACTTTTCGACGGCGTAAGGGATGAGTGGCTTTCCGCGCCGTGTTACATTTCAGGTTACTTACAGAACCCTTCTTTCAAAGCGTTGCTTTATTGTATACTCATTCCCACCCATTCGTTCTATTTTGTCATATGTATCTACAATGAGCCATCTCAAGGTAGTTACACTTTCGTGACTTCCTGTTTGATTTGTTTTTGTTTAGTCGCGCAACCAGAATTAAGCTGTGAGTTTCACTGCTATGAAGACGCCACCATAACCAACTTTTTTGACGATCAGTTAGAGGAAAGCGAGCTGTATCAGTGGGTGCTTCGTGAAACTTGCACCATCCCGCCCTACATTTACGCCCCTCAATACTTCTTATTTTTCTTCAGAAAATAAAAGAACTAATGCCGAACGTTTCATTGTAGCTCCTTCTTAAAACGTTTCGCGCACGCGGACAATGACAGCTGGGGGAAAGCGAAAACGGAAATCAGAGCGCTTCTCTTGAACTATAATCGACTGCATTGAAAAACTGCTTAAGCAAGGCACGCCTCAACAATTCTTCAGACGTAGCTTGTTTCGGCGTGCTACGCCACCTAAATCTTTATCTCGCCTTTGTGATCGTCTCCTCTCATCACACAGTGGTTGCACTAAGTGTTTCCCATCCTTGAGTGATATCACGACGTGCTTTTATTGCAATAGCAAATACATGGACACTCGAAAGACATTTTGCCGTCGCCGTCGCCACCGCCGTCATGTTCCCTATAAAGTAGAAATCAATAGCAACGTCCCGAGTGTCGTGTGTTCTACGTGCGAGCGGAAGCTTGCGAAGGCTGCACACGGGTACAGCTCAAGCAGAGATAAAACGCACCGACCGGCTCCATCGGGTGAAGAAACATGAAAGGTTGCCGATGGGGGAAACTGGGGGGGGGGGGGGGGAGGGGGGGGCTGCGTCACTTGGACTGCAACTGGAAACATTAATCAAAGGGATGCGGGCGCGCGCGCTATCTCGACTGAGATCAGCAGACTGCTCACACAGCTTTATTCGCGTTTAAGCGACAGACAGCATGAATACCGCTTCACCCCCTGTAGCTGCCGTGTTCCATTATGCCAGCGTTTTGTACAGTCATTCCAGATCGGATCCTAACGGAGTTAGCGGCTTGCCTCACTTCGTACCGCATTCCAGTTTGTTTATATCGCATTTATTGTTTCGTCCTTGCTGCAAAACCGTGTTTTTCTGGTTTTTTTTTTTGTTTTGCAGTAGAAGGCAGGGGAAATTATGTATCTTACACCGGTGTCGCACGGTGCACTGATGATCGCAATCGAGCCCGATCAGGATCAAATTTATCAACAGTGATTGGCTCCCTCTTGCAGACTGCGTAAGGGAGCCAATCGCGAGCGTGAAATTCGATCGGGATCAGGCCCGATCGCGATCAAAAGTGAACATGCGACACCAGTATTAAACTCCTGCTTGCAGAAAAACAACCAGCTAAACATTGCTAATGATTGGTTTTACGGATGGGTCGATGTTTCTTTTCTTTCCACACACGTTCCTCGCAGATCACTTGCACAAAGATGCGAGGAAGAGGTGTCGTTTCGGGTTAGTTACGTTCCGCACCAGAACTCTACGTGAGCATCACTCTTTCATTTCAACTCGGTTGTGTTAATAATAACCACGTGTGTAGAAGACCTCGTTGAGTTGAGGGCTTCTGTATGGAAGCACCTTCTTTGTTAGCAAGGACGTTGCCACGTTAAAGTTCCATTGTCCTCGAGACAAATAACACGTTGGTACGGATCATGCGCGGCACCTATATGAAGCGTGTATTTTGCGCAGCCGACGCCAGCTGTTGCAAGGTTGCGTGCCGAGCAAAAATTCCTCCGGAGATAAAGAGCCGCGCGCACCTCCGCACGACATGTGACAATTTGTGTTTCGTTCATACAAGCATTGCGCTAGAAGCGATTAACACTCCCCTGAACACTGTCGCCCCGTCGGACCTGTGAACTCCTTACGTTGCTGCAAGCGATGCTCGAAGAGAACAAAAATATATGATACAAGAACAGGTCAGTGTTCCCTGTATATCTATGCTCGGGGATATTCTTGGTTGATGCGTACACGTTGGCGGATATTGCTTTCGCTGATGAGAGAGTGGCAGCTCTCTTTCTTTGTTTCTTCTTCTTTCTCTTTCTCTCTCTCCTTGTCATGCTGCCGAATGGATTCATTACGAGCGCCTGAATCGTTAGACTAATTCATTAATCGCAGGTTCAATTTCTTATTGCGTTGAATTTCTTGACGACCCAGAGGTTTGTTGTGGGATGGTGCTTCGCAAATAATACAGTGCAGTGTAGTACAGCATAGTATAACATAGCATAGTGAAGTATAGTGTAATATAGTAATGCGTAGCCGGTGAGCATAGTCAAACGTCTCTCGTCATTTTTCACACGATTAGGGTGAAATTTCTCACCTACGTGCGATCGGCGCTTGACACTCCTAGGTTTAAATGAACTTATATACCCCATAAAGTGGACGGGAGGATGACCGCCGCCGTAGTTCAGTGGTAGAGCATCGGACGCGTTATTCGAAGGTCGCAGGTTCGGTTCCTTGCCGGCGGTAAGTTATCTTTTCGTCCACTTTACTTTCTTTACATTTGTATCATAATTACTACAAATAAAATCCCCTATACTTTTCTTGGCAATATTGTCTGTTAGTTCTCAATATTACTGTGTCTAACAAAGAAAAACGAGCCCTTAAAGGGGTCATGAACCACTTTTCCAAGTAATGATCTAATGACCTTAGTATCGGAGTTTACTGCCTCCCGAATCGATTGCCGCAAAAATTTCTCGAATCCGTCAAGAATCAGCGGAGTTACGCGGGTTTGGCGCACGCTCCCAGCGCTTTCTCTCTTTTCTCGTGCCGACGAGCGCACTGGAAGCTAGCCAGGGAGGGATGGCACGGGGGTAAGAAGTTACATCAGCGCGCGTCATGAAACGCGATTGCTCTCTCGCTGTGAATCGCACGCGCGAGTGCGGCTACCGTGTAAAGTTAGCAGACTGAGGAGTGCGGCGCGGGCAAGTGGCGGCACCCCGTGGCAAGAAGCGCATCTAATCCGGCTATCGGCCAATAAGCATGCCATGTCTCCGTGACGTCAACGTGCAGACGCCCCGCCCACCGACGAGAGTGAAAACCGGCCTCTGTTTGAAAAGAGGGCGCCTGAGGAAACGGCAACTTCGCGCTCCGCTTGTGGCCTTTACGCGGCGCGCACGACTGTAATATGTTGCAGAGCAGTTCATAGCCGTGTCAGCTTTCTGGAGGTTGTGTTTCTTCAACAAGCCCAAGGGTTGCTTCATGACCCCTTTATAAGTCATCTACTTTCCTTCATGAGAAATGCGGGATATTCTTGGAGAGGACAGCGTAATGTATTTTATGGGTCGTCGCTTGATTAGCCTAACAGCCATCGGCGGTAGCGCGAGCCATCGCGGACATTACAGCAATCCCACTGATTTGTTTTGCATGATTCTACTGATGTACTTGAAGTGTTTCTACCTTCTATTGAGGAAAAGCATGTGCATAAGAGTGGGCTTAGTGAATTTTCTTGCAAATATCGGCCGACACGCGTGTATAAACGTGAAATTTATTTACGGCATATACGCAGTGTGCCCAGCGGCTTACAAGATGGCGGTAGCCCGCAGAGTTCTTCAGTGTCATCGTCCTGGGTCTAACCTTTAACGTCGTTCTCAAAGGCATGGTGAACATGCTATGGTTTTCATTGCGCAGGGACAACAATTTAGATATGTTTCATGTGCTCACAATAGCACGCAACGTTACTTTCCAAAACGACGCGATCCATGCAGCAGTAAGTCAGCTAATAGTTTGTCACAGTGTACGCTGCAAGCCCGAAGGGCCGTGCCATTTTAAAAAGCAAGTTTTATCTATCACTATAACAGTTCAGAAAACACGCGGATGTGAAATTTCTTTGTGATACCTTGCAAGAAGAACCAAGAGAAAAAAATTCAGCTAGTTACACGTCATATGAACCTCCGACAGCGAAGCTGTAAGCGCGCGAGTGTATGTGATTGGCTAGCGAGATCACGTGTATCATCATCATGAGAGCCCCTAGCGGTGATGTGGGGAACCTGCCCCTTGCGAGACACTGGATAAACATGCAGACGGCGCAGGCTCAACTTACAAACGCTCCGCTGTTAAAAGAAAGAAACAAAAAAACGTATGGCCGCTCCACTACTGTGAAACCTGAAGAAGTGCGTAGCACGGGCACCCAGCGATTCCCGTTCGTAGAGTTCCCACTGCTCCGTTTATTGAACCGTCGATGACACCAATGTTTGAGGTAAGCATGCAGAGTCTTCCCGGCATGAATAGAATCTAGTTAGGGAGATTCGCAAACTCGGTGTGCGACATGTGCGCTACTTTTTGCTGCGCCTTATCGACTTCCTGCTTGTTAATGCAGTTGAGATGGGAGTCATCTGCATCGAGTTCAGTCAGGTTGTTTTCCGCGTCAGATAGCGACGTAGCGCCGGTGAAGCGTACGGGGAGAGGCATTCGCTCGCTCGGCTAGGGTGCCTTGATGCCCGCGCGCTCCGCTGAGGGTGAGGACAGGCGCGTCGTCTGCTACGACGGCCGCCATTGCGAATCCCGCCGCAGCTCGGCAGCATGCGAAACGCGCTACACAAAGCGCTTGCGGTGAGCGGATACGTCCGGAAATAAGTGCACGCTAGTGAGCTTTCTCTTTTTCTTTTCTTTTTTGAAGCTTGGGCAGCTTTTATTGCTGTTCTTGCCTAAATGTTTATTAAGGAAGCATGTTATTCATGTAAGCTGACGGCCTGTGCATGTCTTATGCGTTGGATGTAGACGTAGACTGTTATGTTGAAAACGAATCCTCTTCCTTACGCCGGAAACGAAAAACTCTAAAGCCTTACTTAATTTTCTCGTAAGCTCTGCATTCCAAATACACAAATAATCGTTTAAAGTATTTGTATACGTGTCAGCAGCAGCAGTATATGTATCTGAACACACACAATTAAGTGTTGCGAAGCTACCTAAGCGCGATTAAGGTGGCTCATTTTGCTAAGTTTGCAAACAATTTACTCGTTTATTATAAATGGCATCATACATATATTGAACAAAGGGCCGAGGGTCAGTATGGTGCGAATATCCTGCTAAAATGAAACGAAAGCTTCTTTATCATTATTATTGCTGACATTTCTTGCTCACAATCTGTAGCCGCTACTGTATCGGCACTCAAGTTGCACCTTGAGTCCTTATCGAAACGATGAATACGTTGTTGAGTAGTATGCCGTAAAACTTTGCATGCGCGCAGTATCAGTGCGTTTTTCCTTCTTCTTTTTGTATCTGCAGTTTCTTTCTCTGTATCTGCAGGTTTTCTCGCATGCCCAAATTATTGAGTGTTTCCAATACTGTTTTACACTTTGTGCGGCATATGCACGGCGTCGTTTATTTGTCTATTTTATTAATAATAAAATCTGGGGTTTTACTTGCCAGAACCATGATATGATTATGAGGCACGCCGTAGTGGAGGGCTGCATGAATTTTGACCAACTGGTGTTCATTAACCTGCACTGACATCGCACAGTACACGGGCCTCTAGCATTTCGCCTCCACCTAAATGCGACCGCCGCGGCCGGGATCGAACCCGTGACTTTCGGGTCAGTAGTCGAGGACGTATTTTTTAAGGCGAAAGCCTTAAATGCCTCATCAAACGCGAAATTTCACCGTCGGCGTCCCGCGTCTACGGCGTCAGCATACCACGACGTCGGGGACGAGGGATGCAAAAAATTATCGTCACGTGATGACGTCACCATATGACGTCATCACGGCTTCACAAATTTTGACGTGACGTCATATGATGACGTTATCACATGACATCGTAGCTTGGTCAAAAGTGGGCAGATCACGGAGGCAGTGCACAACTAGGTGAGGTGCCTCCGATCTTGGAGGCAATGCAAAACCGCGCTTTGGGCGCAAAAAACTGAGAAGAAGATGGCTTTCGCTTTCGAGCCGTCTTAAGCGAACGCATAAGGGAGCCTGTGAATTTTTATTTCATTAACTGGTTTTCCATGACGTACTCATTGTACAACTTGACTTTGTTTCTTGTATTTTTTTACTGACATGGCGTGTCTACTGTACACAATGCTTCCCCGTCTTCTTGTTGTTTTCATGCGTCTTCTTTGTATAGACGCTTCGCGAGAACTGTTTGTATGCGCATCCCTGTATGAGCCTTCAGGGCTTACATTATTAATAAATAAATTATGCTTGCTCAAAGAAATAAAATACTGAATGTGTGTGTGTGTGTGTGTGTGTGTGTGTGTGTGTGTGTGTGTGTGTGTGTGTGTGTGTGTGTGTGTGTGTGTGTGTGTGTGTGTGTGTGTGTGTGTGTGTGTGTGCGCGCGCGCGCGCGCGCGTTAATATCCAGTGTACCGGCCATTTATTTGTGTGCATTAAAGCTGCGCTGACAGAAGCAATTACACAAATAAGACTCAAATTACACAATAAAACACAACTGTCACTGGTCGATTCAAAGTGATCGTAAATGATTAAAAAAAACAGGCACTGCGTAATTATTTAGGACAGGGCAAAAATGTAACCTTGAAACACAGAAACAGGGAAGGATAAAAAACATTCAACTGCACACATACATACATGTGCAGCACAGAAGGCGTACTTGAAACACGGAAAGGAATATAAAAAACAAGAACCCGGCGTGCTTTTAGTTATGGCGCTTGACTGGTGACCCGAAGGTTGCGGGATGGAATCCCGGCCGCAGCGGCCACATTTCGATGGAGGTGAAATGACAGAGGCCCACGTACTTAGATTTAGGTGTACGTTGAAGTACAACAGATGGTCAAAATTTCGGGAGCTTTCCACTATATACGGCGCCTCTCATAATAATATCGGGGTTCTTGGGACGTAAATTCTCACAAATAATAATTATTAGGAAAAAAGAAGGATCTGATCTGCAGACAAACACGCATAATATATTCCACGATACATTTTAAATGACAAAAATAGCGAAAGCAAAAATCAAAGGCAGATAAGGACCAACCAAGTGCAGTAAAGAATGTTTGCGAAGAAAAATGCAGGATTCATGCACACGTGAACCAAAGCATTTTAAGCATGTAGCCGATATCAGTCTGTCCATTTATTACGCAAGGTTAACACCGGCAGAATTTATCCTTGCATGTGCATTCGAAATACCGGCGGGAAACTTACGCTGCCAGTGCATAATGTGTTCTTCGGATGCCGCTTGTAACGTTTGATTTTTACTGTCCAAAGAAACCGCGTATCTTCTAAAACGATACAGGTCCCAGCGTTTCAGGAATGATTGGTGCACTGCGGCACGCAACACCCGGTCATGGTGACGGTAGCGATTGCATAAAACTGGAGGGAAACGAGCACCGACCTAAAAACAGCGCGCGCGCCACGCACAAGTGACCGGGCGCGGGGTTCAAAATGGCGGCCACGCTGCCGCCAAGGCCGAGGAGGCGGCATCTGCCCTTTCAAAAGCTGACACCACTCTAAGCGGGGGCGCGCGCATCGAGGCACTCTACGCTCGGCGAAACGGTGGCGCCCTCTCTTGCGCGGCCCCGGATTCAGCCACAGGTTGCCGAAATGTTTTAGTGATTTTTAGTTAATTATTGCGATTACTTCTTGATTATTGCTGTTAATTACGTTATTTCAGACTTTGTTCGTTCATTTTCAACTGGTTTTGAGCATTGCCAGTCTTATGGCCTGTACTGAACGCTTCAGTGTGAGCGTGCACAGGCGTCACCTCGGCGAAGGCCTTTGCACGCTCACAGGTTGTGGTTGAGTGTCGCATTTACGCGCGCGTACGCGTGCCGCATAGTAATGGACGACACCGCATCATGTGACCACTGCGGCAGTGATGAAACAATTCAACATATTCTGCGCGACTGCCCACAGTACTGTTCAGAGAGACAGTCACTTTGCAACGCGCTCGATAAGTTGAACGACCACACTCTGTCGGAAGAGAGAATCCTGCACCATCGACCGGACCAAACGTCACAGAAAAAGGCTGTGCAAGTGCTACTGCGCTTTCTGCGTTCAACCGGTCTCTCAGAACGGCTCTGACTAGAACGTCTTGCGTGTGTGTGCATGTGTGCGTGTTTTTTTATCGTTTTCATTTTATCTCTCTCCCTCTCTGTCCTCTTTCTTACACCTATTTCCCCACCCCAGTGCAGCGTAGCAAACCGGTCACTCGCGCCAGGTTAACCTCCCTGCGTTTCCTTTTCATCTATTTCTCTCTCTCTCTCTCTCTCACTGTGAGCGTGATCAGGCCATCTAATCCGGGCCCCTAAAGTGCTCCATACTTAAAAAAAAGACCGTTCAAACCTTTCCGTAACATTCTTTTCCTTTCCGCTTTGAATGGTTCGATAAAAATAGTGCGCTAATGGGCAGCCGTAGGACTCAAACTTCGCGTTGTCGGCAGCTGTAGCACATCAAAACACAGTTAGAAACTTGATAAGCTGAGTGATATGTGATGCGATCTTTCAGAGATCACTAAGGAGCGATATATTTCGCTTGCATCAGGTAATTCATACGCAGCACTTGGGGTCGCAACATTTGTGCGCTATAATTGGCGTGACTATCACGGAACGCATCCATAACGACGGAAGTCATCAAGAGCGGTGTCGTCCACGCTTGCAGCGATTAAGAATAGAAACGTTGCTTTTCCTCCCGCATCTTTTGAGCAGCTGGCTAGAGGATCAGTTAACGAGGGCCTCGCAGACGATCCACGAAGGATAGAGAATGCCCAGCCATTCAACAGTGCACACACGAGCCATCAGGGTGGTCATCTTGTCCTTTTTAGTGCACAGATTGATGTGTTCTTCCGAAGCATGCGTATTCAGCTGAACTTCCGAGACATTCCCTTTGCTTCTAACAATTAGATCTGCATTAACGTCAACATCGTAGGACTGTAGTTGCGCTCTTCTTCATCACTCTAAAAAGACTATAAAAAGTCTCTAAAAAGACCACTATATATATATATATATATATATATATATATATATATATATATATATATATATATATATATATATATATATATATATATATATATATATATATATATATTGTAAGGAAGACAGCGGCGTTCGGGCACGGGCGCGAGATCGGCTGGCGGAAAGAGGAGCACGACGAAGAACAGAACAGCCGGCCTATTGAACAGGCGTTGTGTCTATGTCTCTTGTTTCTCTCGTCATTACATTGGCGCAGCCGTCGAAAACGAAGTCTTAAGCCAGACATCACTTGTGCTCGTGCGTCATGGAACCTGCCTACCTGCCGCCGCAACAAGCGCCGTTCCGGGACGGCGTCCATGCCTTCCCGTTACCTGTCAACCTGCCGGCGCTGAAAGCACCGTCTGGGGACGGGGTCCAGGCCTCCTCGGCGGCTTTACTTCAGTTTACAGACGCCTCGCTACCGGTTCACGACCTCTTGGCGCAGGTGCTGTGTTCTGGGAAAGTAGTTCACGCTTCCAAAGGCGTGGATGGAGTACCAAAGATTCTACCAACATCTGAGCCGCCAAGAGACGCCGTTCACGCTCCCTTGGCCGTGGATCTCGTCGGCCTGAGTACTGCGACAGCCGCATACTCCGCGGACGTGATTTCCTGCACATCAGGCGCCTCACCCGACAGAGTCGTGGAGGTCTTCCATGCCCTCACGCAACTGTCGAAGCAGCTCGACGTCTTGGAATCCACCGTTCCATCATCGGCCGTGTCGGCAGTGCCGGAGTTCCGAGGCTTCCAGGATGACGCTGCCCTGTGGATTGAGGCCATCAATTCTTTCGGCTCTCGCCATGCCTGGCACGACAACCAAAAATGGCTGGTGGCTATAGACCTCCTTCGTGGTGGTGCCGAGGCATGGCATAAATATGAAGGCGTCAAGCAGCACTCCTGGCTGCAATGGAGTGCGAGGCTCATCGCTGTTTTCGGACGGATTTCCCATGAAAACTGTGACGATCTGGCACCACCACCACATGCACTACGTCGCGCCACCCAATACCGAACACAGCCGCTTCCAACGGTACAGGTTCGCGTCGACGGAATCGGTGAGCTTACTGCTGTTGTCCAAACGGGAGCTCCACGTACTGCGCTGCATCGACGCCACGCCCCAGTCGCCCTCCAGCCTTGGTCCGAGGCACCCCTGCGCGGCCTCGGCGGGAGCGCATTGCCAGTCGGTGCGCTGGATTTGAAGATACAAACCGAAGCCGGGAGCAAGTTCCTTGCCGCCGTTCCCGTCTTCGAGGACTTGCACGCTGACATGATTTTGGGAGCTGACTACCTCTTGTCTGGTGAAGTTCAGCTCATTATAGATGGCGGCCGAGTAAAGCTCCGCTGTTTCACTCCGAACACTTTCTCGGCCCCAAATCCCAAGTTCAAAGACCGCAGCCACAGATGTCCAGCAGCGAGAGCATCCTCATTGACCAGCCGCAGGCACATCTGCCGACTTCACGGCAGTCATTGGCCGAGTGTGTCGCGAGTGCTTCGCGCAAGAAATCTATGGCTGCCGAGGGCACATTTATCGAGGTTTTGCCTGTTTTGTCGGGATCTGCAAGCCGGGGCATGGCCGAGGTTATCGATGCGCCGCCGGAAGATGGAGCCACCATCGGCCCTTCCGGTCGACTGGCGTGCGATTCTGCAGACGACGGACAGTTCATTCTGACCGCCAGCGTACAACATGAATGCCGTAAGGGTCACCACAAGGCGGTCTGTGTCTACGGGGAACCTGACGCTCATCGATCGGATGGCCGCGCGCGGAGTGGCCCACCAAGGATCTCGAGTTCCGCGACGTTACCAGAGACAATGACCACCCTTACGCAGGTGCCAGTACCTGTCGTGTATGACCCGCCTTTCGCGAATGTACCGGAAGAGCCCATGGCACAAAACTGTGCTTCCAGAGCCACTGGAGCCGCTTCTGCTACTTCAAGGGCATTCGGTGACCGAATGCGCACCCGATCAACTCACGCTGAGCGACAAGGTTCTCGGGGACAAGCGCAAGAAACTTGCCCTGTCGCTCATCAGAGAGCCCGTTGACGTACCATCTTCTTTCCCGAAGAAGCGTCAACCTTGTTCGAGCGTGCTGCGTCCGCCGCTTACTCCACGACACAGCCGAAGTCGGCTGCCGGATGTATGGTTGGCAGCGGCCGACAAAAAGTCGCTTCGTGGCCGAGACCAGCCTCCGCGATGCAGCCAGTCTCGCCCTCCAGATACCCTTCTGGCAGATCCCAAAACCGAATCGCAGCGTGGCCGAGAACTGCGGCCACAACGAGGCAGCCAAAGTCGACCGCCTGAGTATTCGGCATTTCTGCAAGACACGTCGTGGCGTGCAAAAGAACGCCCACCCAGGCACAGCCAGTACCGCCCGCCAGAGACGTTTTCACTTCAGCGTCTAGGGCCTGTGGGCCTGCGGCTACCAGCGCGGCACAGCCAATCTCGTCCACCCGAAAACATTTCTGCAGCTCGCCATGTAATTTCGCAGCGTGGCCGAGTGTAAGGAAGACAGCGGCGTTCGGGCACGGGCGCGAGATCGGCTGGCGGAAAGAGGAGAACGACGAAGAACAGAATAGAACAGCCGGCCTATTGAACAGGCGTTGTGTCTATGTCTCTTGTTTCTCTCGTCATTACAATATATATATATATATATATATATATTGTTGAGGCGTTTATTGGACGGTAGTCGGCGACGATATACAATGGCGACAGTCAAGGCAAAAAACACGGACTCAGAGCGCGAGCGCGAAGAGCCAAAGGGGACGACCCACTAGAAGGCTATAGAGAGCGCAACCCATTACTCATTAAAGGCTTCGCTACAATTTCCCCGGGTACGAAAAGGGAGCCGTCCGGCGACCTAACAGCTCATCACTATGAGTGGGTCATAGTAGGCCTTGAGGCGCTCCACGTTGACGATGTCGCGCCCTCGACGGCGCATGTCCGAAGATGGTTCGATGGGTTCCATCACGCAGTTGACCGGGGATGTGCGCTCGACGACCCGGTAGGGGCCTTCGTATTTCGGCAGTAGTTTTGTAGAGAGGCCAGTTGCAGTGGTAGGGACCGAGAGCCATACGAGCGCTCCAGGGAAACACGGGGACTCATAAGTGGTGGTTCCACCGCGAATGCTCTTCTGCCGCTCTTGTTCCTGCGTTGTAAACGTCTTGGCAAGCTCGCGACACTCTTCCGCAAGCCTGGCTGTGTCAGATATCGGCGCACACTCAGTTGAATCCGGCTTGTATGGGAGTATCGTGTCGATGGTGTGCGACGGGTGCCTTCCGTACAATAGGAAGAAGGGCGAAAAACCAGTAGTGCTCCGAGGGGCGGTATTATAGGCGTAGGTGACAAAGGGCAGAATGGCATCCTAATTTGTGTGATCGGCGGCGACGTACGTTGAGAGCATGTCGCCGAGCGTGCGGTTAAAGCGTTCGGTGAGCCCATTCGTCTGCGGGTGGTAGGCAGTAGTTTTGCGGTGAACAGCACGGCACTCTTTTAGAATGGCTTCGACGACTTCCGACAAGAAGACACAGCCTCGATCGCTGAGAAGCTCCTGGGGTGGACCGTGACGCAGCATGAATCGGTGTAGCAGGAAGGAGGCAACATCGCGCGCTGTAGCCGCTGGGAGGGCTGCGGTTTCGGCGTATCGCGTTAGATGGTCAACAGCGACGATGGCCCAGCGGTTACCAGCGGATGTCAGAGGAAGTGGTTCGTACAAGTCGATGCCCACGCGCCCGAACGGACGGTTCGGGCAAGGTAATGGTTGTAGACCGGCGGGTGACACGCATTGACACGTGCGTTGAAGGTTTTCGGCGTTGGCAATCGAGGCAGGAGCGTACGAACTTCCGCACGTAGCGGTACATCCCTCGCCAGAAGTATCGTTGTCGAATGCGGTGGTAAGTTTTGGATACCCCAGAGTGCGCGCATTGTGGATCAGAGTGGAAAGACTCGCATATTTCAGAACGCAGACTGCGGGGTATCACAAGTAGCCACTGGCGGCCATCGGCGTTGTAATTGCGTCGGTGCAGTAGGTCGTCACGAATGGTGAAACGGTTGGCTTGACGACGCAACGCGCGAGTGGTTGGTGTTGCCGACGGATCAGTGAGCAAGTCTATCAGCGAGGCGATCCATTTATCCTTGCGTTGTTCGGTAGCGATGGTGTGAACGTCGATGGAAGAAACAACATTGTTAGGTACCGAGCAGGGGGCATCGTCGTCAGGCAAGGGGGAGCGCGAGAGGGCGTCGGCGTCAGTATGCTGCCGTCCGTTGCGGTACAATATCGTAATCCTGTAGGCGAAGTGCCCAGCGGGCGAGGCGGCCTGAGGGATCCTTCAATGACGACAACCAGCATAGTGCATGATGGTCGGTGATAACATCAAATGGGCGACCATATAAATAGGGTCGGAACTTTGTAAGGGCCCATATGATCGCCAGGCATTCCTTTTCGGTGACGGTGTAATTGGTCTCGGCTTTGGTAAGCGTACGACTTGCATATGCCACGACATATTCAGGGAACCGTGGTTTGCGCTGCGCAAGGACAGCGCCAAGGCCAACACCGTTGGCGTCTGTGTGTACCTCTGTAGGGGCCGTAGGGTCGTAGTGGCGAAGTATGGGAGGCGACGTCAACAAACGACGGAGCTTTGCGAAAGCGTCGTCGCACTCCGGCGACCACGAATGGAGGGGCCCGTTACTTCCGAGGAGCTTCGTCAGCGGTGATATGATAGTCGCGAAGTTTTGAATGAAGCGCCGAAAGTAGGAACACAGTCCTACGAAACTGCGCAGTTCTTTGACGGACGTAGGTTTCGGGAACTCGGTCACGGCCCGAAGTTTGGCTGGATCGGGGAGAATTCCGTCCTTGGACACGACGTACCCGAGTATTGTCAGCTGCCGTGCTGCAAATCGGCACTTCTTTAGATTAAGTTGCAGACCAGCGTCGCTCAAACGCGTCAACAGATGCCGGAGGCGTTGAAGATGCGTGGAGAAGTGTGGAGCGAAAACGACGACGTCGTCGAGGTAGCACAAGCACGTGTGCCATTTCAGGTTGCGCAGAACAGTATCCATCATGCGCTCGAAGGTGGCGGGCGCATTACACAGCCCAAACGGCATGACGTTGAATTCGTACAAGCCGTCGGGCGTGAGAAAGGCGGTCTTCGGTCGAGCGTCATCAGCCATAGGTACCTGCCAGTACCCTGAGCGCAAATCGATAGATGAAAAGAATTCGGCTCCTTGTAGGCTGTCAATCGCGTCGTCTATTCGCGGTAGTGGATACACGTCCTTGCGAGTGATCTTATTGAGTCGTCGGTAGTCCACACAGAACCGCACAGAACCGTCCTTCTTCGCAACAAGTACGACAGGAGACGCCCAGGGGCTGTTAGATGGTCGAATAACATCGCGTCGAAGCATGTCGTCGACTTGCTCGTTGATTACGCGGCGTTCTTTGGGAGATACGCGATATGGACGTTGCCGCAGTGGTGGTTGGGCGCCAGTGTCGATGCGATGCGTAACGGTGGACGTGCGGCCGAGAGAAGTTTGAGCAATATCGAAAGAAGCGCGAAATTCTTCCAAGAGGTCCAGAAGCTGGGAACGCTGGACCGGCGTAAGGTTGTCAGCAATGGAAGAAGCAAATACATCAGCGGGCGATGAACCAGACGTGGTAACAGAACTGAGCGTGCCGGAACTGGGACAGTGCGTGCCATCTGGTTCGTCCATAACTTGTGCGTCTTCGAGGGGTTCCACGCTGCCGAGACATTCTGCTCGCACCAACGTAACACTGTACGGAGATGGGTTGATAACAAAAATTGACGTGCTGCCCTAAGTGACATGCACGATCGCGAAGGGCACCAGCAAGCCTTTCCTCGTGCAAACACGGTCGGATGGCGAGAGGAGCGCGACAGTGTCGGAGAGACTGGCGCAGTAGACGGACACCGCCGTTGACGAGTATGCAGGCAGTTTGATGTCGTCTTTGACGAGTACCTTGCTCACAGACGATGGACAGTAGCCGGCGTCAGATCAGAGAATGGTGAGAGCTCTATTTCGGCGGGTGCGCAATGAATCACGGCGTCGTGGTGGGAGAGAAAATCCCATCCTAGGATGACGTCGTGAGAGCATGGTGGAATTATGATCAATTCGACGGCGTACAGAGCATCCTTAATCATGACGTGGGCGGTGCACACCGCTGTAGGGTGAATACTTTGGGCGCTGGCTGTACGGAGGGAGAGCCCGAGAAGTGGCGTCGTCACTTTTCGCAGTAGTCGGCTATGTTTGGCGTCAATAACGGATAGGGCGGCTCCAGTGTCAATAAGGGCAGATGCGCGAATACCGTCCACAAACACGTCCAACACGTTCGATGGGCTTCGATGAGGGCTTTCGCAGTTCGATAGCGTCGCAGCCCTTGCCTCGTGGACTGCGACGACTAGTTTTCCTGGTCACGTGGGACCGGCCGTGGCCGCATCGGTGACAGTGATCGGCGTCGTGGTGACGGCGAACGGTGGGTAGATGGAGCTGGGCGAGACGACGGTGACATAGGCGGCAGTGAATCGTAATACGGGCGGCTTGACTGGCTGGGGATGGCTGAGGCTACACGAGGCGGCTGCACGCGGTTGCAATAGCGGGCGACATGACCGGCGCAACCACACGCGAAGCAGATCGGGCGGTTGTCAGAAGTGCGCCATCGGTTCGCCGGGGTAGGTCCCATCCATGAAGCAGGACGCGGTGGACGAGGCGTCTGCTGATACGACTGCATGATGGGCTGTATCGGTGGCCTAGGTATGGCGTCGGCAAACGCAGCCGGCCCACTCGCTTCGAAGGCTTGAGGTCTGGCGACGGCTTCGGCGTAAGTAAGTGGGGCAGCCACAGGAATCGCTTGGGGTGACCTGGCTACAACCTGCGCGTAACTGAGCGGCGCAGGTGCCGGAGGGGACTGGTGGTATTCCGGCATGACTTCCGCGATTTCCTGCTGAATAGCGCGGCGTAAGGGAGCCAGCAGCGTGGTCGACGGCTGTTCAACAGGCTGCGGGTGAGGGTAGGCCAATAGGGAGAACTGGCGGGCAAATTCCTCGCGCACGAAAGACTTGATCTCGGCGAGCAAGGCGGACTGATCAGAAATGGCCGACAAGCCTGCGAGATCGGCGTCGTGTGATGGAGGTCGACGGGTCAGCAGTCGCTGCCGGCGCAGCTCCTCGTAGCTTTGGCAGAGCGTGATCACCTCAGCCACAGTACGAGGGTTCTTGGCGAGCAGCATAGTGAAGGCATCGTCGTCTATGCCTTTCAGAACGTGGCGGATCTTGTCAGACTCAGGCATGGCCGCGTCAGCCTTCTTGCACAAGTCCAGCACGTCTTCCATGTAGCTCGTAAAAGACTCACCGGTCTGCTGAGCTCGTTTACGTAAACGTTGTTCGGCTTGCAGTTTACGAACGGCAGGGCGGCCAAACACATCGATGATGGCGGTCTTGAAAGCAGACCACGTGAGGAACTCGGTGGTGTGGTTGTTGTACCACAGGCCCGCCACACCCGCGAGGTAGAAAACCAGGTTGCTGAGTTTGCCTGCCTCGTCCCATTTGTTTGGTACGCTCACACGCTCGTACATCGCAAGCCAGTCCTCAACATCGGTCCCATCCGCGCCGGTGAAGATAGGAGGGTCGCGGATGCGGGGGACACCGGGGCATGCGGTCGTTGTGGAAGGAGACGTTTGCTGAGCAGCGTCTTGAGGCATAGTAGTTGGTAGGGTAAGGGATCTCAGCTCCAGGGGCATCGAATAGGAGCACAGCACTCTCCACCAATTTGTTGAGTCGTTTATTGGACGGTAGTCGGCGACAATATGCAATGCCGACAGTCAAGGCAAAAAACACGGACTCAGAGCGCGAGCGCGAAGAGCCAAAGGGGACGACCCACTAGAAGGCTATAGAGAGCGCAACCCATTACTCATTAAAGGCTTCGATATATATATATATATATATATATATATATATATATATATATATATATATATATATATATATATATATATATATATTGGGCATGTTAACAGGAAAGATAAGAACGTGAGAGCTTATGGTCATACGCATCAAAATGGGACGATTCGGCTTTCAAAGGTAGTTGCCTAACGGAGGACCACCACTGAAAATACGCATCAGTGCTGACGTTGCGTACTTTCAGCTCATTGGCGGCCATGAAGGCTTAAAAACATTCATCGACGGGAGACATAACTGTAAAGAGCACATCCCCGCTACGCGAAGCACTGCTTTCATTGCTGGTGCACGCCGATTCCCGTCGAGCTGGTGCTACCTGCATTATTTTGTCCAGTCACGTAGGAGCACGCGGCGCCACAACGAATCCCAACAAGAAGGGTCTGAAATATCAAGATTGACGCTCGCAGATGAGATCAAGCATCATCTATGTGTTTATTGAAGCTGGTGTGCAAAATCAGAAATACTCCACGACCGTTACTAGAAGTGTCTCCCAAGAAGGAACAGATTGAATAAATAGCCAGTATCCTTGGCCAGTATGCATTTAACTATGTAATTAGCTTGGGTTTTAGATGTCGTAGGTGTACATTTAGACGATGTAAGGTGGCAACAACATACTTCTGCGCTATGAAGTTCAGGTACGTTTAACCCCCGTTTTATTTTCTTTACTTGCGATCACGATATGCGTGTCAATGCTTCGTTTGCTTCCCGAATTTAGCGTCGTAAATATTACGGCCTATTTTTATTGCCCGGATGATACCTCAGCTGACCGCTAGTGGCTCTTATGACATAATATAGTAAAGTCGAGCATTGCGCGCAAGGCACTCGCCTACGAATCGACAACGTGTTTAACGCAATCTGCACGCGTCCCGTAAGGTTTTCGAAAGGTTGCACATCAAAAGTGTCAGTTAACGACACAGCTCTGGCGTACTTCTCAAGATGGCCGCTCCTGCATGTAACTCATCTGCATGGAAACCAGCCGTACATGCGCACGTTCAAAGCAGCACATACAAGAAACGCAGTCTGTTACGCGCATACCCGTCTCGCATAAAGCGCACGTGCACTCATATAGATGCCACTCGAGGATTAGGCGAAGGTTCGCTGCGTCAGCGGAGATGCGCGCCCATCCGTGAAGATTGTTCGAGAATTGCCCGGAACGCCTCGATGCGTATTCAGCTCGATGCACACTTCGCGAGCCCTCCTCAGCATTCAACCTCATTTCCGGCGCATCTCGAGCGCCACGCAAACGCTGCTGGCGAGATTGGGCTATACGTAAATGCGAATATACTGCACTGGCATTTCCATCAACTCCATGCTGTCGGATTTAAGTGTTCCCGAAAAGCATCGAACGTAACCAAATACTGCAGAAGAACCAAGGCATATGATCGAGGCCCTAGGGCGCAGTAATGTGGACCAGTCTCCCTTCTTTGCCCGACTATCCGCCGACATTGCATCTCATGCCTTGCGTGCCTAAAATGTTTAGAAATCTTTATTGCGCTACAGTCGATTACGACATCAAGTAAATTTTTTTACTTTTATACTAGGAACTCGGCCTGCCCAGAATAGGCGTGACCGATGCACTATCTCTGGTGTACATTAAGCCTGGGTCACACAGGCGCAATCTTTTATGGATAATGACGCAGGTGAAACATGTATTACAAACGATGTTTCGCAGATGTGTGCAGATACATAATGATTTTCCACAAGATATTACGTGGCGAAGAAATATTTACGTGCAAGAAATATTTGACACTTCGGTCTGCGGAAGATCCACGAATCGAACTGCTCGTTTTTAACACGAACATCTTACGCCGGGGTCCACCAAGACTTTATTGACATATTTCCGTCACGGATATAACGTTGGTAAAATCCACACTAACGGAGGAAAAGAAAAAAAAAACTATAATAAAATGTTCCGCGGTCGGGAACCGAACCCAACACAACTTGGTCCGCGACAATAGGCGCCGGGCGCTTTAACCACTACGCCATCGACGCACATGCACGAGGTTCCACAAACCTTATATCTCTCACACATTCTCTGTGTGGTGCTCTCTCTTGTCGGGGCGAGGCGGTGTCGCCGTCTGTGAGCGGTGAAGGGAAGTACTGGGTCATGAACGTGGAATCCGCGATTGGCACCAACAGCGCGCAGGAAATACCTGAGCAACGGCGCGCTGCCAGTTCCATAAGCGGAGGCCGTGTCATGACCCTAACGAGAGCCGATAGGGAGTGATTTGGCGACGACGCAGTTAAAGCGTCTCCATGCCAGCGAGGAAAGCTGGCCGCGCTAGCATCGAGGAGTCGCCCTAGATACAGTTACGTTCTTTGCCTTTCGCTTCTTGTTAGCGTGCGACGGCTCGTTGTCGGAAAAGGGCGGCTTCCACATTGACCAGAGGTGTAACTCCGCCGCCTACTGCCTCGAATGTGATAGCACCGACTAATAAAACTGCTGCAACAAGCGCCACTAAAAGGCAACGATGACGACGGAGGAATGCCGTGCCTGCGTGGAGCGAGACAGAGGCCAGTGGGACGGGGAACTCCTTCGCGCGTTCGCGGTTCAAGTTACGAATCTCTGCCCCGCGTGTTGCTGAAGCGCAGTGTGGTAGTGTATGCATTAGCACAGGCGTAGGTTACCCTATTACTCGGGAACGTACACGGTGCCGTGTCTCTCCTCAATTGACGACGCTTTGAAGAAGTGCATACAGAGTAGCAGTGTTTATTATGTACTTGTTGATGCCATCTTTGCGCGGGATTGAAGATATGCTCTGTCCAGGTATATGTTAACAACTTCAGCTACCACAACGGTTGTCATCACGCGCGTTATCATCACGATGAAGATGTACTACTATGCGTCAACGTGGGTGCATCAAATGGTGCTATAGATGCCAAACACGAATAGACATTGTACAAGCTCGCATATATCACTACACAATAAACAGTCAACTCCGTCTGTGAAGACACGTTTCACTTTCGTGTTATACCGATTCCTATGACGGAGGGATCAGCCATGTTCTTTTTCTCTCTATGTCTTTCTTCCGCAGCATCGTGCAGCTCGCTTCACTCGCCGAGATCGATCTACGCTATTCACTTTGCCAGATGGTGTTTCTTGCAATGCACCTTTTGGCGTTCGAGCGACGAGGTTGGGCATTTACGACGTTGCCTTCCATTGTTTCTTCCTTTCTCTTCGTTTCCACCAGGCGCTTGCAATGATTACCTACGCCCCGCAAGCATTTCGATTGATGCGGAATACATCGCATTGAAGGTACAAAAGTCCCGATTTTAACAGCGCAGCCGTTTAAGTCGGCCGTCAAAACTTCGGTGTGTACAACTGTGTACAAAATACTATCATCATAGTGAACGGGTATGTGTCACAGAAATTGGGCAAATCCCACTACTCACCGCTGGTCCACTAAAAATGAAGAGAGCAACAGACGGGCGGCAAACACTAAGATTTCTAGACTGACGTATATACCCAGTAATTGAGAAAAGCTTTATTAAACTGTCGGGATTAACCCAGTGATAAACTCCGTGGCAGCACGTTTTAGCTTCGCTCAAGCATCTGTACGGAGTGCTTCAGCGGTACGTAAGTACAATGGGACAACATTAGGGGACGGGAAAAGCAACGGCGGCTGCGAGATTTCCCACAAGCGATGGAAGCCCTACGCGAACGACGACGTAACCGTAGATCTGTGAGATGTGCGAACGCTCGGTTTCAGCGCGAGTTTCTGTCTCTGGAGTTTGAATAACCGTGTCGTGTCTGTGACTGTGACTATGTGTGTTTTAACTCGAATCTCTAAAATTAATAATAATAATAATAATAATAATAATAATAATAATAATAATAATAATAATAATAATAATAATAATAATAATAATAATAATAATAATCAGAAGAAGAAGAAGAAGAAGAAATAATATCTGGGGTTTAACGTCTCAAAACCACGATATGATTATGAGAGACGCCGTAGTGGAGGGTTCCGGAAATTTTGACCACCTGGGGTTCTTTAACGTGCACCTAAATTTAAGTACACGGGCCTCGAACATTTTCGCCTCCATCGAAAATGCAGTCGCCGCGGCCGGGATTCGATTCCGTGACCTTCGGGTCAGCAGTCAAGCGCCTAACCACAGGACCACCGTGGCGATGGTCCAGTGGTTATCACACTATGTGAATGTCATGTAGTGGAAAGAGTCTCCTTAACGCTTGCAATATTGCATGCTCACGCCAGGCGTCAAAACATGTGAATTGCGCAACGAGTGGTTGTTTTAAAGGCCCACCCATTCATTAAAAAGCGCTCAGGCATATTTAATCGTCATCAGCTGCAAAAGCATCAACAAAGTGAGCAGCTGCGTAGGTTTGCGCTTTGCCTTACAGACGCGTAGTGGGCCCTTCGCTGATTCGCAAAATGAATAATTATGGATTAGTGGGCACTTAACAACTGAACCTTTTTTTTTGGCGCCAGTACGCCCTACGGCATAAGCAAAAAAAAGGGGGAACGTTCAGTTTCCTCGATAAAATCCAGGAGCGGTCGATGCAGAGGACCGTGTGTCCAGCGCGTTAAGTCAGGTGGTCGACCGGGGTACTTGCAGTAGGCATGCTACAATAGTTCCAAACGGTCAATGTTACGCGCACAGTCGTTCGTTTCCTTGCGGCACGGTTGAGGCATGCACCGAGAACCGAAGCTAGGCTAGCAATTGAGAAGGAGATGCGCACGGGGACCGATTACGCTATCGCGTTCTATACTCTTAAAGGCGAAGCTTTTTTTTTATTTATTTATTTGCGACATAGACTTGCCCTTAAGGCATAATATTTGTTTTGTATATTTGTGTTAAATGTGCTCAAGCGTCCTCTAGTTTGTGTTAATCTTGTTTGTCAGTTGGTTTTGGTATTCATATTTGTAATTACACTTCTTTATGTTCACATTGTATATATCATGAGCGTGCTTGAGATCTTAAAGGAATACTGACACTAAATTTAAATATTTCTTGCTTGTTGCTCTAAATAAAAACACGGGTGTCGAGAACCCTAAACACAATGTCGTAGTGCTTGGGAATACATTGAACATGCCTTTAATACCACTACCTTAAAAAAAAAAACTTTCGGTTTCGGTATCGAGGGAGTGGCTTCGCAGTGACGTGTAACAACAAGTCTGACGCCACGGAAAGGCTGCAACACGCAACATACTAGCAGCAGCTCTGTCATTTGCTGTCAATCACACATGGTTCACGTAAAGAACGATGAGTGAATTATCGTCCAGCGACTCCGACGGCAATTTCTGCGATTTAGGCTGCATACAAGATACATGGCTCGCAAACCCAGTGATCTGTGCTGATTCGTCGTGATAACGTTCACTGCAGTGGGGCTGGCTTGCAGATACTGGGTGACGAAAACTTTAAAATCAAAGTAAAATATTTTATACGGGTTGTCTGGCTCCGGTGTGTGGAGGCGTTGATAGTGCATATCATTATAACAAAGAATGTCCTTTTCGAGGTGTCTCAATATCGTGTCAGTACTCCTTTAAGTATTTTGACTGCGCTGTCATCATTCCTTGATTGTACTTTTGGCAACTTCTTGTCACCAGGCATTTTCATCGCTTTATTTCATGTAATCACCTTTCCGTTGCTTTGATGCGCGTCATAGAAAGACCTTGCATTTGAAGTAATAAAATAGTTGTGAGTTCAGCGCTGTGTCAGTGCGTCTCCCTGGGTGTTCTGTCTTTTTTTCGCCGTTAAAATCTTTCATGAACATTGTGTATTTGCAGAGTGACATATTAAGTTGTGCGTCTCGATTATGGCGAACATAAACAGTAGTGCGAAAGCACAGATGACAAACGTTCTATAGTTTTAGTTCATGACTATACTTGCATGGTAGACAGATACCGGAAACTGCATGCAGTATTATAAGAAGGCAAAGGTTTATAACAGTCGTAGTGCTGCTAATGCACCTAGCTTTCCTATGGACTGGAAGTACCGAGACGTTTTTTTTTCTAGCAGAGGAATGCCCGCAGTAACAAGGAAAACAAAAATGAATGAAAGGGGATCTTTCTAGACTATTAAACGAGCGCTTCCTGAGTGGCCGTAGTTTATTACACGTCTGCGCACTCCTAAAGAGGACAGTCTACTAAGCCTCGTGTAAACAGGTTATTGTTCGGGCTGCAAACCATCGTTCGTCGACGACAGCCCTCGGTGACACGAGAGATGATGCACCGCGTTTAATAATGGGGTGGACAGGACTGATAGAATTACGCTGCCATTCCCGGAGAGCAGGCTTCTTTTGACTGGCTGGCTGGATGAGCGGTGACACAAAGCCTGTGCGGGCACGGGAAGCCACGATACAGGAGGACCGTACGTAATAACTTCCTCGGAGGTTCCAGCGATAACCATGAGCTTGTTGAGCGATTGTGCGGAATACTTCGATAGGGGCTCTGCAACATCTCTCGACAACATGGCGGCAATGCACTCCTTTGCAAGACTTCATATCGTACTTCCTTCGCCTTTCATATCTTGACCTTCCTTTTCGCCATTTTCAAACCAGTTTGACAAACGTGGCCCCGACCACGCGCCGTAGAGGCTTAGCCCAATGCCTGTCAACTCTCATACGCAGTCACGGTTCTCGTTTCATCAGCTCTTATTTTCTTGCTCATCCGGGCACGCGCACTTGCGGTTGATCTATTCTTATTCGCCGGAAGATGGCGTCGTTTCTATTGTTTGAAATATTCGTAAGCACAAAGGCAGCGCGAGTAATTGATACCGGTGACGCGACCGAGCGGAAGGCAGGGAGGCCGAGCACGTGCTGCCGAAGTCAGCCTTACGGAATTTAATCTCCCTTCAACGCTGAACTTCCGCTGCATAACTCTCCATTGTGAGCTGATTGGTGACAGTTCCTTACAAAAAAATCGCGCAGGCTATTCCATCGCATGTCAACGAAAAGTCTATTGAGAACAAAGGAAGTCAACGAAGACATCAAAATAATTCTGAAGACTTTTGTAAGGGGTGAGCGATACCGTCGTAACGTAAGTAACGAGCACTGCTCTTGCACCGTGGGCTGCATTGCCAATAACCACGACCCATAGGCCGATTATACTCGTCAAATTTATTGCATCAAGTTAGGATACTCACATGCATGGTACTATGTATGTGATATGGACGACTTTCTGTTAAGCTCTCTGTATGTAAAGATGTTTTCTATCATTCTGAGGCTGCTGTTAAATATTTTGTTCATTTATTTGGTCTGCCGTTCTTGTTTCCCATATTTATCAGCAATTTGAGGATAGCAGCCAACTTGTTCACACTGTCGCAATTAATAAACTACAGCCGTCTCAGCTATCTGCGAGGACATTACTCAGTCTCCTCCAAAAATAGATAATGTGACTGCTGCACGAACAAAATGTGAAGAAAATTTGAATCGGGATCGTGCGTTGGAAGGACACCACCGTCTGCAGTCGGACACGGCGGACTGAATGAAAATCACACCATCTCCCGCCAAAGGGGACCATGAGGCGATGCGAAGCAGCGTTTCGGCATGTCGAGCCCACGCGTCAGACGGGGAGTGCTGAGGGGGAGTGGGAGCGGAGAGGGGGCTCCAGACATTCACGGACATTGCTGCAGCGACAACACCTTTACATAAAGCAAAAATTAGCTATGGTGAGCTTTTAAGCGTTACAGCTAGAGAAAGAGACAGAGAGAAAGGTAGAGGAAAGACAGGCTGGGAAAACAGCCCTCGTCAGCAAACGGCGGTAAAAATTCATGATGTCGTCTAAGCGCAAAACTTGTCAACGCGGCAAGAAATAAATGCCACACGCAAATTTCGTCCGTTGTCAAAAGTTTTCAAGTGCGAAGCATTTCTTAGCGAATCCAAGGTACTTTGAGCATTATCTATCTATCTATCTATCTATCTATCTATCTATCTATCTATCTATCTATCTATCTATCTATCTATCTATCTATCTATCTATCTATCTATCTATCTATCTATCTATCTATCTATCTATCTATCTATCTATCTATCTATCTATCTATCTATCTATCTATCTATCTATCTATCTATCCGCCTACGTCTGGACGACCTCACGATCGCCTCCTTAACTTGGTGTAAACCAAAATTGCCATGGGGGGGTAAGAGGATTTGACGAATATGACTGTCGTGTACACGAATAACGTGAAAATCCTGTCGCGTACGTCGTCAAACCCTTTCCTCCAGACACCTGTGGCACATACCCGTTCACCATGGGCCGCGGTGTACGGGTATGCGCCACAGGTGATTGACAGTTTATATCTACCCAGGAACGGCGAGAACAGACATTGGTGATTTAAATACGAGAGCGTTAAGAAAAACCGACATAGGCATCGTTGACCCGACGAATGGAAAGAATAGAAATCAGGATCCCAGCAGGAATCGAACCCTAGCATTCTTTGCGTGGCACAATCAGGTATTCTACCACAGAGCCACTCCAGGTCTATGAACTGGTTCGGAAAAACAGCCTATGCAGGCGTAATGTCGGTGCAACGTCGATTGTGGTTGCGGTGCTGGTTATCTCATTTCACTAGAAAGCAATAAACACTACATATGTACTCCTACAATACAGGCGTCATACAGATTAACGTCTGTGGTTCCAGTGTTGGCTCCGCTTTTATATCAGTCTAATAAGTATTACACTTGTATTCCTATGATATAGGAAGCTATATTGAAGCATTGCTCGACCCCGAAGGAATACATTAACGAAAGTTACGTATGATATGCACAATTGCACCGTAAAGTGCACTTAGTTTCGATAATACTGATGCATGTACTCTAACGTGAGGGCTGACGTTACGTCGCACCACAAGTTACCCGTTAAATGCCAGTGTTGTCGACGTGCCTGGTGAGCCCACGATCTTCACATAGCTAGTGCACGTACAAAAACACGTCGATCTACCTCGTAACGCTTGGCTCAAAGCCATAAAATGCACCATAGAAGTACTGGTTGACTGCTTCGCATGAAACCGATTCCCACAGCGCGTGGGGTCTGCCGAATTTTTTTTTTTTTTCACGAAGCAACTTCGAGTACGGGCGTGGCTCTGGGGTGGAACACCTGTTTGCCACATTCGAACCGAACATTTGTTTGTTATTTATTTGCATCTATCTCGAATTTTCACTCACGAGCAACGCTGGTTTTTCGCTCACAACCGCCGACGCCGACACTGAAATTTCCGTGAAACGAGCTGTTTAACTCTGTCGCGTTAAAAGGAGTTCTTTATAAATTACATATCGTATTCAAAGTTATCAAACGAAAGCTCTGTAAGCTGCACTTGAAGTACAATGAAAGAAAGAGATGAAAACAAAAATTCTGCGTAAATTAGGTATCGAGCGAGCCTCGCAGTCAGCGCCTGCGGCGAAAACAGAAACGTGTTAATTTATGCATACGTGTCTTGTATGGAGCACTTCCGGCATGCGTCGTTGCATCGCCCGAAAGGGATCGCTTAGGCACGTGTGCAAGCTTCTGTCTATTTATCGCTTCGGTTGGCCAGCGCAGCAGGCTTATCCTATCCACATAGCGAGACCTTTGTTGAGCATTATTGGCTTAGAATTCTCGGCATAGCGTTCATTCTATAGAGAAACGGAAAAGGAAATTCCATTACAAAGTTACAGCGATCTCCAACCAGACGTGTTAGCGTAAAAATATACCCAGAGGTTGGAAAACAAGACAAGCAAGGCGCTGTTTCTTGTCGCTCGTGCTTGTGTGTTTTTTAAATGTTATAAAGAAGGGGTTGGTGCACGTATGTGTGGCGCCGGCTGTTCCTCTTTTTCTGACGTGACATTGTTCGTAGTAATGTTCCTAACGAGCAAAATAATTAAGAAAAGAACAGGCTTTCATATGCACAAATTATGACTGCACAAATACATATGTTCATGCTTCAGAAATGTTCACAAAACGTACAACTTTTTTCGCAGCAGAAATTTTCATACAGCCGAAATATTTACACAGCATACTTTGAAACGACGGTAATGTTCACACAACAGTTGTAATAACGCAACATATATGTTCGAGACGATAACCCAATCACACGACGCTATACCTGCCCGGGGCGTTCCTCAAGGCGGAGTATTACGGCTACAATTGGCCTGAAAAACAGAAATAACTAGAAGGTGAACAATCGAAGGGAACTTGCTTGTCTTTCTCCTGATTCTTCATTATTTTTATATAGTCGCCCCGGTATTAGAGCCTGCTCGAATAACAAAAAAAAAAAAAACACCGATCGACGCTAATGCTCCGGAGCGTGATCGATTAATCAATCGGAATAGTGATACGTCGCAGCATATGACGGCTGGACGGGACGAGATCGATGGTGTCCGGCGCGGAACTGATCACAGGGAGAGTGGATTGCTAACCGAGTGGAACAAATGGAGGCTGCACGTTCGCAGCTCTTCATGCACCATGAAAGTACTAGGGCGTCATGTTCTAATGTTCATGTGAAGTGTATTTTATTCTTACCCGGAATGCTCAGTGCTTCTTTTTTTATGGCTGCTTGTCACCAATCAGAGCAAAATTATTCGAAGCCAGCGCGCTGCAGTCGCCGTTTTTCTAAGAATTGAATAATGACTTCATCGTAGTTGTGGTACATTTTATACACCCCGACTGCTTCCATGAACGGATCTACGCTACTCAACGGCATATTCGAGTTTCGACCTTACCGCTCATACTTATACGCAAGTGAATATGTTTCTTGTGTGCCCATTTACCGCTTTTCCACGTCGATCGCTTCATTTTCCTCGTGTGATTATTACTCTGTAAGTATAGCCATTATCGTGTTTCGCTATCCCTGCTCCGCAGACCCGCTAGCGTTGTGCTGGGTTGCCGTACTCTGGTAACGACGTCTCATGCAGCTTCACATAACCAAAATGTTCCCCGTGGCCTCCGCGATTGGCTCCGGCAGCGCGAACTTATAGCGGAGGCCACGTTACCCTGAGTACATCACTTTAGCTGAGCTCGTGGGTTAGTGTTTGGAGCATTGGAATCGGAACCCTTGCCTCGAGCATTTTTCCTTTTTCCAGTCCAGTATTTTTTGTGATAATATAAATAGCTATTGTCGTGAACTTCTCCATAAGGAGCATCGAAAAATAACGACTATTAGTCCACGAAGAAATATCCAAGTAAGGCGTGACGTTTCATCCTCTCCCACACTGCAAACGGGTTTGAGCCTTTTAGGGAGTTTCGGGCTCGACGCATAACGTGCATCCAAAAGGTACTACGCAAAACCCCGTTCAAAAAGAGGTTCAAAAGGAGGTTATATTTACATCCATTAAGGGAGTGATTAGACGGAACTAAGGAGGTAAATTTGTGCTTTTATTGAACTTATTTTGAGGGCTTGAACGGAGCTCATTGGAAGTTTTTCTGGTTCTTTTGAGAGCTTTTAAAGCCTCCTTTTGGAGGTAATGTTGGTGTTTTTATGTAAGCCATTTTGGGGGCTTGAACAGAGCGCATTGAGAGTTTTTCTGCTTCTTTTGAGAGCTGTTAAAGCCTCCTTTTATACGAGGCCCTAGAGCGGTCGCGAAATGAAAAAAAAAAAGGATATTTTAGGCAGTATATTACGTTTACCGGCCAATTTCCGCTACTATTCATCACTAGGACATAATAGAAAATGGACATCGAAGTATTTATGCACAAACATGACATTTGCATACAAGTACGCACGACACAGGAATCGAACTAGCGACCACACGCACTCAAAGCAAGCACTATAACCATTACACCACAGCGCCACCACCCACAAGCTTGCTTTTTTCGTGGGCTTCTATATGTACCAATGCATGTACAAAGCGGCTGGTAACCGTCGGCACAACTTCTAACTTCTGTTCTTGTACCATCGGCATGTGTTTGCTCTTGTGGAAGGTCAATACATAATTTGTGGGGCGTCATGCAGACCGAGCCGATCGACATAAACACCCTCGGCTGCGAACTCTCGGGTTCACCGTGTCGTGCCGCTAGAAAAATTATAAACGTGTGCCCTCTTCACTCGCGCTAAATTCGTGAATACCAGCGTGACAAAGGTATCTTCAGATGAGCGAACGTATGTGCATTCCATGAGCGTATGCTGTGGAGCAATTTTCGTTATTTCTGCAGCCACGAACTGCGCGCGTCCAGGTGCGGCAGCGTGTTATGAGCGGTTCGAAGACCGCCTGCGTTCTCATATGAAAGTTACACACGCAGATGCCCGACTTACAACAACATTGTAACGCGCCTACATTAAGTGCATCTAATGCGCGCGTACTGCCGCGAGCTGCACGCAGGGGCAGCAGCGCACTCTGAGCAGCTGAACAAAAATCTGTTTCCGCAATTAGCGCTTATTCGCAATGCACCCTTTAGCGCGGACCGCCTGCGTTCGCATATGAAAATTACACACGCAGAAAATTCCAGAGTTACAAGGACATTGTAACGCGCCTACATGAAGTGCGTTGAATGCGCGCGTACAGCCGCGAGCAGCGCCTTCTGAGCAGCTGAAGGCTTATCTATTTCCGCAATTAGCGCTTATTCGCAATGCACGCTTTAGCACGGCATTCAGTGATTCTCTATAACGCATATTCAGTATTTATTTGCTTTCATACTCGGATACTACCTACATTTCTTACTAATTAGCTTTTATTGGTAAGCATCACGCCACTGCGTTAAAGCGAATGCCTAACGCGTGCCCCAAGGTCAAGGACGACCTCCCCAGTTTACCAGTGACAGGTCTCCCACAAAACAAAAAAGTTAATGTACTTGCACTTCTCTCTTGTGAACGTCCATGTGTACTTGGCCCTCCCCTCAGACAGATGATGCAGTACCCACTAAAGAAAGCATTACCCTCTTCCTCAATGGAACAGCTGTTCTTGAGAAAATATGGTTCTGTTGAATTACTTCACCACAACAGCAGAGAGGTTGGCTTGTTTGCAATTCAGAATTTCACAAGCGTAACACAGAAACACGAGGACTGTAGTAAATATGCAGAAAACTGGAAAAACTATCATATGTGCACTCCCTCGTCCACCTGCACACTACGTTAAACTTTATTTATACAACAGCAACCTTCAATTATTCTACTGTTGATAAAAGATCACCCAATCTACGTTAAAACACAGTGATGACTTTCTGTCTTTCTGTTGCCTATATTCTACAATGTGTCATAATCTGTGAATCATCTGTTCAATGTGTTTGGTAATAAAACACAAGCAGTTACATTGAACAGGCAGTGTTTCAGCAATTTGTTTTGCAAGCACAAATTCATTTCTTCAGTTTGCATGCACGACAAGTAGTCATACTTCAATTGATACAAGAACCAGTGGTTGCAACATTTTATTGGAATCAAAACAGCAGCAGTTCTCGTGTCAATGTAAGGATATAGGTATATATTTCCATCATCGTGCATAGAACCTACTCCCAAAACTGAACACGTGGAACAACATATACAGTACAGCCTAAGCACTATACATAATTCACAGCAGTAAAGCAATACGAAAGTAGAATGTAAAATCTCATCATGATGCGAACTAACGTATGCACTTCACCGTGCCAGTATGTAAGTATAATCCAAAAAAAATAAGCTACCCAAGGAACTTGGTGTCACCCTACACACGAAGGCAACTAATTAGTACAATAAGGCTAGCATCACTTTTGGGAAATATGAAACCGTGTAGACAGGCAGTTGTACAGTTTTTTATTGCATTAGTTTGCCCTATGGCATCAAAACATGTCGCACATGATATTGGATTTGAGTTTCCTACAAAAAAGCCCAAAATAGACCTGTGGTGTTGACTGTAGGTCCACAGAATAAGCAGTAGGCAACAAAAGAGAGTAGCACCACGCCGACCCCCCCCCCCCCATCCCCCTTTCTTTTGTTTCTAATCTGCATCAGAAAGAGCGGGGGCGGGGCGGGGGCATCATTTTCTTCACGCTATGCTCGAAACACTCTTTTTATTCTTCTAAGCTTTCGTAGCTGCGCGCTGATTTCTATCTACTGCGAAAGTTCACACTCAGCTTTACGTCATGCAGTGGCACATTTATGGAAATTGCGGTTGCAATCGATTCAAAGCAGCGGCACACGACTGTTGATGTCAAAGAAAAAAAGGGTCCCATCTCTTGCTGTTCTTTTACGCGGAAATAAATCTGCGGTCGGACTGTAGTGGTCTTCCGGTAGGCAAAGAGAGCTGAAAGGTGAGCGACCAAAAGGCAGAGTATATAGAGAGCTGCTCTCAAGCACCACCGTGGGCAAAAACAAGAACTTGCGCGCTTGCGCGGCGGCTGCGGTGCATTAGCGCTGGCGCGTGGGCTAGCATTAGGCATCAATTGTATGTTGCCTTCTGTTCGGAGCATGTGGTCCCGCCAACCCCGCGTGATGTATTAGGAGCGCAATTCTGTTACACGCGAGCTGCCGCGCTACGCGCGGAAACTTCGTGTCCTTCGCGCTGCTTTCACGCTGCTTTTACGAGCATGTCTTCCTGGTTAGGGATGGCACGCTTATTGTCCTTCGCCCTCCTGGCTAGGTTTTGTCCTCGGCGCAGCGCACGCATCTCTTTTGCGGAGTCCCGAGCTTTGCCTACCAAGACCTCCTACATACAGGACCGTTATCATTACTGCATATGTAAGTACCAGCAAGAAATGAAAAGCAGAAACGCTCTTAAATAGGCTCTTGTCTCCTGGGAAGTACAGGATGCACACTTGCTTGCGAAAGAGAACAGAAGGCAAATAGAGTAGAGCGCGTGCACTAGATGCATAGCTTGTGAAATGACGTCACGCGAAGGCAGCGCAACGTCACTAATGAATATATAGTGGAGTCACGTGCCTTTGAGTGCTTTGTATGAATTCTACAATTTAGTCCTTTTTTTTAATTGCGAAGGCACTACGTGGCCACTGTGGAAGACCATGCTGTTTCACGTTGCGCAGCGGCACACAAAGGGTACTGACGAAATCTAATGAGCTGCATAAGCAAGAGAAACAAAAACTAAATAAACGTCTAGTCCTGTAGTTTGAATCTGGCAGGCTTCATAAACGGTGAGCCCCGCCACGGTGGTCTAGTGGTTATGGCGCTCGACTGCTGACCCGAAGGTCGCGGGATGGAATCCCCGCCGCGGCGGCTGCATTTTCGATGGAGGCGAAAATGTTTAAGGCCCTTGTACTTTGGCTTTAGGTGCACGTTAAAACAACCCCAGGTGTTCGAAATTCCCGGAGCCATCCACTACGGCGTCCCCGATAATCATATCGTGGTTTTCGGACGTTAAACCCCAGATATTATTATTATTGTTAGATCTCAGAAATGATAAAGAGTGCTATACGCCAGTGCAGGAAACTGCGTGAGAAAATGATCATATGCAGGCGTTTTGTCGGGGCAACTTCAGTTGTATTTGGCTATCTACTTTTAATTTAGAAGCAGTTAGAGTGTGCTTGAATCGTATGATCAATTTAGGCTAGCTCTCCCATTTCAAAGTGACTGCACTTTTTTTTATCTTGCCTGAGATGTATTCTCCGCTCACCAAGCATGCCACTAGAGTAACTGAAACTGCAGAACTAGCCATTTAATAACTGACATGCGGATAATATAAATAGAAGTGTAAACAAAGCACACGGAGTTCACACTTTAGACTCACTATTGACATTTAGCTGCTTCGCTAACAAACAGGTCAGTTGCTGCAAACGTACTCGAAATATTGCCTTCCCTTTCTCGCGCGAGAAGGCAAAGCAACGAAAAAAAAAGACCTTGATGTGATACTCGCGATGTGGTGAATGGGTGCGCGGGCACAATGTCTTTCGCTTAACAAGCCGAGTACCGCGCAATGCTACCTGAATATTGCAACCTGAACTGAGGTCTGTTTCCTGAACGCAACTGCAACGATGAAAAGAGGCTGGAGAAACATGAAGAATGTATAGTTGAGATCGGTAGGCGGGCGAGAATGGAAGAGGGAGAGAGAGAGCAAGCTCTGTTAGGCAGAGACGTTGCAGAGTTTCTTTCAAGTTACTCGGCGATATCGCTGGTTCTGTGTCACGGCCTTTGATGGAGAACTTAGTGCATCGGCTACGATATTCGATCGTGTTCCCCGGCGACTGCCTCTCCATACTATCGGTCATCGTTTGTCCAGTCAGCCCTTTGAAAGAGCGCGCTGTCCCGGAAACGCTGTGCAGTTCTTATAGATGTGGCGCACATGGTTATTAATAAACGCGGTGCGTCATCTCTCCAGCCGCCGGCGCAGTCGTCATGTGATGAGTTGCTGCCCTAACAATAACTCGCGCGCACATGAGGCTCTGTTGGTGTTCGTCTTTGTGAGTGGCGGCTGCGTCCGACGTCTGATAAACTACGGCAAATTAGGCAAGCGCTCATTCAGCCGAGAAGAATGCGCGTTTTCATTTATTGCGTCCTTCGTTTTTATTGCTATGACGGCATTATGTATAAAGAAAATTGCAGTAGCGCCATTCACCTTCGATCCGTAAACAAGCTTTGTTACCAACGTTACTGCTGTCGGTAGTTTTAAAAACAGATGATAATTATGCGGAATAAAATACTGCGCACAATCGGATACCTATCCGGACGACATAGTATATCATTATGTGTTTTGAAAGGTAGCCGATCTTGAAAAATTGAGCAAATATTCGCTTATTGTGGAAAAAATATAAACATGAAAGCGAAAACCACGCCAATTCTCGTGATTCAACTCGTGGCTATTAATGCATTTCGTCAGTACAGGGAGACCCTTAAGGCACGCGCTCAAAATGTCGTGGGGTTCGTAACTCAGTTTCCCCTTCATTCGACAGATCAAGTCGGCGGCCTCATTCGCTTTTAATTACATTTGGTTAAGTCAGCTAAAGCAGAGGCGCGAGTCATTGAAATGTTCATGAATCTTTTAAAAGTTCGATTCCGGAACAACTGCGCCGGGCGTATTGAATTTTCAGCGGTGGACTTCAATTCTCTGGACACAGGAGCAGCATGCGTGACAAAATATTTTTCACGCCGCCAATAATACGTCTCTGCAATTGGCGCCCGGCCCATACCTCCAATATGACGTATGTGTAAGAACTGACAATGGATTTCATGCGCCGTAATATCCGCGGCAGCTGGCTTGCTCACGACGAACGATCGCTTTATCTATACTAATCGTACGGCGCGGATGTCTGTCTGCAGGGGTGTAACAGGATTATTTTTTTTCCTTGAGGAGAGGGGGGGGGAGGGGAAGGAGACAACCATCTTTTATGTACGGTCGTACATGCATTTGTATTTGTGCGTGCATATATAGGCATGCGAAATTGCAACATTTTGGAGGGGGATGTAGAACTGCTACCCCCCCCCCCCCTTGCCCACGCCAATGGACGTCTGCTAGGCTCTTCTATAACGACTGTGTTGAAGGCTTTTCACTATTTCGATTTTCTTACAAAGAAAAATAATGAAGAGAGAGAGACTGGCGGTACATTTCAATACGCAGATCTTCTTTCGCATGCGATATCGACGCAGAACTATAGCCATTCATCGCGTACAAGATTAGAATACACCTTTGTATTTTTCATGGGGGCACGTTTCCATATTGGAGCATCGACAAAGTATCGGGCCACGCAATAAAAGAAGTTGGGAGTACTCTCATAGAGCAGAATAAACGTGAGTACAATGCAGGGATCAATATATAGCGGCCAAACAAAAGATGCCTCGGGCTGAAAGTCAACGTTTTGAAATTAAAATTCATATTGATTTCATATAATACGAGTACTGCCCAACTGTGCATAGTTTTCATCAGCATACTCGTCTTTGTCAAGCCAAAGATGTGTTGCCCTGATGAGAACAAGTTCTACTGTTCCCTCTTAATTGTTCTACTGTACCCTGTTAAATTGTTCATGCAGTTTTTATGTATAGACACAGACACATAGACTGCGTCTGTCTCTTCTATTTCTCTTCCTTGCTTTGCACTGCACATACTTAATATACATGTATATAAAGGCATGTGCCAACTAGGCAGCGGCGTGTTTTCAGTTTTTCTTATTTGACAATATAAGGAATTTGTACAGAAGACAATAATAAAAATAATATATATATATATATATATATATATATATATTGTCAAGACGTTTATTAACGGGGACTCAGCGACGGCGCACGGCAGCGACAGTCAAAGCGGGGCCGACTCTCTGCACGAGGAGCGTGCTCTCAGAGAAGAGAACGACCCACTGGAAGGCGCTTGAGAGGACGACCCATTACTCAGTAGGAACGCTTCGCTACAATTACCCCGGCTACGAAAAGGGAGCCGCCTGGCGACCTAGCAACTTGTCACTACGAGCGGGTCATGGTAGGGCTTCAAGCGCGCCACGTTGACAATGTCGCGCCCTCGACGGCGCATGTCCGAGGATGGGTCGATGGGTTCGATGAGGTAGTTCACCGGGGATGTGCGTTCGACGACACGGTAGGGGCCTTCGTATTTGGGCAGTAGTTTGGAAGAGAGGCCAGGTGCAGTGGTAGGGAACCGAGAGCCATACGAGCGCTCCAGGAAGGAACGTGGACGCAGAACTGGTGGTGTCACCGCGAATGCTTTTCTGCCGCTCTTGGCTATGCGTAGTAAAGGTCTTGGAGAGCTCGCGACACTCCTCAGCAAGTCTGGCTGTGGCAGAAATAGGCGCACATTCAGATCGATCCGGCTTGTAGGGAAGGATTGTGTCAATGGTGTGCGACGGGTGCCTGCCATACAATAAGAAAAATGGTGAGAAACCAGTAGTGCTCTGAGGAGCGGTATTGTAGGCGTACGTGACGAAGGGCAGAATGACATCCCAATTCGTGTGGTCGGCGGCGACGTACATCGAGAGCATGTCGCCTAGCGTGCGGTTGAAGCGTTCGGTGAGGTCATTCGTCTGCGGGTGGTAAGCAGTAGTTTTGCGGTGAACAACGTTGCACTCTTTGAGAGTGGTTTCGACGACTTCCGACAAGAAGACACGGCCTCGATCACTGAGCAGCTCCTGGGGTGGACCGTGACGCAGCATGAATCGGTGGAGCAGGAAGGAGGCCACATCGCTCGCTGTAGCTGCAGGGAGGGCAGCAGTTTCAGCGTATCGCGTGAGGTGGTCTACAGCGACGATGGCCCAGCGGTTACCAGCGGACGTCAGGGGAAGTGGCCCATATAAATCGATGCCAACGCGCCCCAACGGTCGGTCAGGGCAAGGTAGAGGTTGCAGACCTGCTGGCGACAGGTGCGTTGAAGTTTTGCGGCGCTGACAATCGATGCAGGAGCGAACGAACTTCTCCACGTAGCGGTACATCCCTCTCCAAAAGTAACGTTGGCGAATGCGGTGGTAGGTTTTCGATACCCCAGGGTGTGCACACTGCGGATCAGAGTGGAACGACTCGCATATGTCATAACGCAGACTGCGGGGTATTACTAGTAGCCACTGGCGGCCGTCGCCGTTGTAATTGCGTCGGTGGAGCAGGTCGTCGCGAACGGTGAAATGGTGGGCTTGACGACGCAACAAGCGAGTGGATGGTGTGGCCGATGGATCAGTCAGCAAGTCTATCAGTGAGGCAATCCATTGCTCCTTGCGCTGCTCGGTAGCGATGGTGTGAATATCGATGGAAGAAACGACAAAGTGAGACGCTGAGTTGTGGGCATTGTCGGCAGGCAAGGGAGAGCGCGACAAGGCGTCGGCGTCAGCATGCTGACGTCCGTTGCGGTACAGTACGCGGATGTCGTAGTCTTGCAGGCGAAGTGCCCAACGGGCAAGACGGCCTGAGGGATCCTTCAATGACGACAACCAGCACAGTGCATGATGGTCGGTGACGACATCAAATGGGCGACCATACAAATAAGGTCGGAACTTTGTAAGGGCCCAAATGATTGCCAGGCATTCTTTCTCCGTGACGGTGTAGTTGGTCTCGGCTTTAGTAAGCGTACGACTTGCATATGCGACAACATATTCTGGGAACCCAGGTTTGCGCTGCGCAAGGACAGCACCGAGGCCAACACCGCTGGCGTCCGTGTGTACCTCTGTAGGGGCCGTAGGGTCGTAGTGGCGTAGAATGGGAGGAGACGTCAACAAACGACGGAGCTTCGCGAAAGCGTCGTCGCATTCTGACGACCACGAATTGAGGGGCCCGTTACTTCCAAGGAGCTTCGTCAGCGGTGATATGATAGTCGCGAAGTTTCGGATGAAGCGCCGAAAGTAGGAGCATAGGCCTACGAAACTGCGCAGTTCTTTGACGGACGTAGGTTTGGGGAACTCTGTCACGGCCCGAAGCTTGGCTGGATCTGGGAGGATGCCGTCCTTGGACACCACGTATCCTAGTATCGTCAGCTGCCGTGCTGCAAATCGGCACTTCTTGAGATTCAGTTGTAGCCCGGCGTCGCTCAAGCGCGTCAAAACCTGCCGCAGGCGTTGAAGGTGTGTTGAGAAGTCCGGGGCGAAAACGACGACGTCGTCGAGGTAGCATAGGCATGTGTGCCATTTCAAGTTGCGCAGAACGGTATCCATCATGCGCTCAAAGGTCGCGGGCGCATTGCACAGCCCAAACGGCATGACGTTGAATTCGTACAAGCCGTCGGGTGTGACAAACGCTGTCTTCGGTCGAGCGTCATCAGCCATGGGGACTTGCCAGTACCCTGAGCGCAAATCGAGCGATGAAAAGAACTCTGCTCCTTGCAGGCTGTCAATGGCATCGTCTATTCGAGGTAGGGGATAGACGTCCTTACGGGTGATCTTATTGAGTCGTCGGTAGTCCACACAGAACCGCACAGAGCCGTCCTTCTTCGCAACGAGGACGACAGGAGACGCCCACGGGCTGTTTGAGGGTCGAATAACATCGCGGCGAAGCATGTCTTCGACTTGCTCGGTAATACCACGACGCTCTGTTGGCGACACGCGATATGGACGTTGCCGCGGTGGTGGTTGGGCGCCAGTGTCGATGCGATGCGTGACAGCAGACGTGCGGCCGAGAGAAGTTTGCGCTACATCGAACGAAGAACGAAATTCTTCCAAAAGGCATAGAAGCTGGGAACGCTCGACCGACGTAAGGTGTTCAGCAATCGAGGAACCAAATAAATCAGCGGGTGACGCATCAGATGTGGAAACAGCACTGAGCGAATGGGAGTTGGCGCAGTGCGTGTCACCCGGTGCGTCCATAGCTTGTGCGTCTTCGAGGGCTTCAGCTCTACCGAGACATTCCCCTCGCACCAACCTAACAATGTACGGGGATGGGTTCGCAACAAAAATGTCGGTGTCGCCCTGAATGACTTTCACGGTCGCAAATGGCACCAACAAGCCTTTTCTAGTGAAGACGCGGTCAGATGGAGAGAGGAGTGCAACGGCGTCGGCGAGACCGGTGCAGCAGACTGACACAGCCGTTGACGAGTTTGCAGGAAGTGTGGTATCGTCTTTGACGAGTACCTTGGTCGCAGCCGGTGGACTGTCCGCCGGCGTCAAATCTGAGAATGGTGAGAGCTCTATTTCGGCTGGTGCGCAACGAATTACGGCGGCGTGACGGGCGAGAAAATCCCATCCCAGGATGACGTCTTGAGAGCATGAGGAAATTATGATGAATTCGACGGCGTACAGAGCGTCCTGAATCATGACACGGGCTGTGCACACCGCTGTCGGGTGAATACTGTGAGCGCTGGCTGTACGGAGGGAGAGCCCGGAAAGTGGCGTCGTCACTTTTCGTAGTAGTCGGCAACATTTAGCGTCCATAACGGAAACGGCAGCTCCAGTGTCTACAAGGGCCGATGTGCGCACACCATCTACAAACACGTCTACTACGTTTGATGGGCTTTGCTGAGGGCTTTGGCTGTTCGATAGCGTCGCAGCCCTTGCCTCTTGGACTGCGACGACTAGTTTTCCTGGTCTCGTGCGACCGGACGAGGCCGCATCGGTGACAGTGAGCGGCGTCGTGGGGACGGTGACCGACGGGTAGATGCACCTGGGCGTGACGTCGGTGACATAGGCGGCAGCGGGTCATAATACGGGCGGCTGGACTGGTTGGTCACGGCTGATCCGACTCGAGGCGGCTGCACGCGGTTGCAATAGCGGGCTACGTGACCGGCGCAACCGCACGCAAAGCAGATCGGGCGGTTGTCGGAAGTGCGCCATCGGTTTGCCGGGTTAGGTCCCATCCACGTGGCAGGACGCGAGGGACGGGGCGGCTGCTGATATGACGACTGCATGGTTGGCTGCAGTCGGGGCGTATGGACGATGTCGGAGTACGCAGCCGGCACACTCGCTTCGAAGGCCTGAGGCCTGGTGACGGCTCCAGCGTATGTTAGCGGGGGCACCACAGGGAGCGCTGGTGGTGGTCTGGCTGCAACTTGTGCGTAACTGAGCGGCGCAGACGCCGGACTGGGCTGGTGGTATTCCGGCATAACCTCCGCGATTTCCTGCTCGATAGCCCGGCGTAGGGGAGGCAGCGGTGTGGTCGACGACTGTACAACATCCTGCGGGTGAGAGAAGGCCAGTAAGGAGAACTGGCGGGCAATTTCCTCCCGCACGAATGACTTGATTTCGGCGATTAAGACGGAGTGGTCCGACACGGCCGACAAGCCAGCGAGATCGGCGTCGCGTGATGGAGGTCGACGCTTCATCAGCCGCTGCCGGCGTAGCTCCTCGTAGCTTTGGCTCAGCGTGATGACCTCTGCCACAGTGCGAGGGTTTTTGGCGAGTAGCATGGTGAAGGCATCGTCGTCGATGCCTTTCATGACGTTCCGGATCTTGTCGGCCTCAGACATGATTGCGTTGGCTTTCTTGCATAAATCGAGCACGTCTTCAATGTAGCTCGTGAAAGACTCGCCGGACTGCTGGGCTCGTTCACGTAACCGCTGTTCGGCTTGCAGCTTGCGAACGGAAGGGCGGCCAAACACGTCGATGATGGCGGTCTTGAAAGCGGACCACGTAGCGAAATCGGATGCGTGGTTGTTATACCATAGACCTGCCACACCCGCGAGGTAGAAAACGAGGTTGCTCAGTTTGCCTGCCTCGTCCCATTTATTGGGGACGCTCACACGCTCGTAGATCGCGAGCCAGTCCTCGACGTCGGTGCCATCCGCGCCGGTGAAGATAGGAGGGTCGCGGATGCGGGGGACACCCGGACATGGCGTCGGTGCAAGAGGAGGCGTTTGCTGGGCGGCGTCTTGAGTCATGGTAGCAGGCACGGTACGGGATCGAAGCTCCAAGGGCATCGAATGCGGACCGTAGTTGTTTAAAGGGCACAGCACTCTCCACCAAATTGTCAAGACGTTTATTAACGGGGACTCAGCGACGGCGCACGGCAGCGACAGTCAAAGCGGGGCCGACTCTCTGCACGAGGAGCGTGCTCTCAGAGAAGAGAACGACCCACTGGAAGGCGCTTGAGAGGACGACCCATTACTCAGTAGGAACGCTTCGCTACAATATATATATATATATATATATATATATATATATATATATATATATATATATATTATACCAAGCCAAACAGCAAGCAAATATAACTGAATCGGCCACATTCGCGCATAAAGTCACATTAGTATACGCATGTAATATTTACTCGGTAATAATTACACAAAACTCAATGATATGACCCTATAACTCTACATTACATGACACTACGTTGTATTGGCGCAGAACGGCATTCGGCAATATCGCAAGCTTTTTTATTATCAGTAACCATAAGCTAATACGCGCAATAGCTTGGTGCAGCTAGCTAGATATTACGCAATGCACATCGAGCTCGGCAGAACTTCGGAGGCGGGGAGCAGGTGTTGCCTGAACGCAGCGATACGCCTTCTCTAATTAATTTCCGAGCACGGGCGACAGCGCAACACGCTGTTGCGATGTCGTGTCTTTTTCTTTGTATCTCGTATGCGCCTCGTGGCACCAAGATCTGTATCTCTTATGCGTCGTAAATAGCTACTTTTGTGGCACAGATGAAGTGCCCGGAAGCTTGTTAAAGATTTCGCACGATTGCATCTTTTAGCAGCAAAGAGCAGTGCTGACTGAAAGGGTTTAACGTGCGCATCGTTTGGCTTTTTTTTTTTTGTAGCTCTGTCAGCTTGACTCATGCTGACCACGTTGTCTTATGCACGGCCGGTGAGTTGAAGCGTATAGTACATTCTTGCATTGAGTATACGTATTGTGTGTACGCTGCTCCGTGGCGCTGTTTCCTGCACTATGTCGGTTTCTTGTTGATAGGAGTCGAACCACTGTAAGATTGTAACAAGAGATTTCCACTTTTCTGGCCGAATAATTGTCCATCCGGTTCATTTCGCGAGGATATTTCATAGGTATTGTCCTAACCACGCCCTGTACGAATAAACAACCACTGACAGTCTCACAGTCTTTAACAACTATATAGTGCCTCCCACTCCTTGCGCATTTTTACATGCGAGCATGTTCCTAACGTTACGTAGGATTCATCCCCTATATATTGCTTGGCAAGAGATGACTGATTTATTTTGTGCGCTGGAAATTGTGTTCGGTTTTCTGCAATCCCAACACTCGAACATAGAACATGTATCCTAAGGTTCTACTAGTCAGTGCTCTCAGGTAAGATGTTTCAGATGATAGTTCCGGTCTCTGGCCAAGTAGCGTGATCAAATAACACCGAAGTCCTCCAGAATATTATTGCCTCTTTTGATCTTAGACTATTATCTGTTTTTCCTTCAGTAAAACTGATATGCAGGGCCACCACGGTCCCCGCTCTCGCAGTTCTGCATATTCTGTCGCTGTTAAAAGGTGAGATGAAATAGAAATAACGTAGGTAAAGGAACATAAGTGCAGCCTTCAGCACACGTGCCCTAAGCGCGTTGTTTCAATGTACAAGTCGAACGTTTCTTCTACTTTCATTTTTGTCTTCTGGAAAACAACGACTTTCCATGATGGCATGCGTGAGCATATAGGCGCATCTTATTAGACGGACGCAAGGCATATTGGAGAACTCAGGAAACTGATTGCTACCGTTTCATTTGAGAACTGTTTCGTTTGAACTCACCGCCGTTCAATATGCCGAATCTTGTCGCTGTGGTTTTATTATATATGCGGAGGCGATCTGTTTGGACCCCATAAGAAATTCCGTTTGATAATCTCGTGCACCAATCTAAATACCAAACGAGTCTTCATGAATCACCAAGACTAAAGCATTGATGAAAAGGAGACGCGTGCGATACATATTAGCATTTAATCACTTTGCAGTAGCCTTTCATTCTTCTTTCAAACAGCACGAATAGCAGTAATTCTTCTTCTGCGCCGCAGTCATTGTTGTTGTTGTTGTTGTTGTTGTTGTTGTCCTCTGTGCATGGCTCATACCCAATGCAGAGGATTGGCCGAGTAGCGGGTGAATTTCGCTATATTGTTTCCCATCGCACCTTTCATCTTCTACTTTTCTCTCTATCTTTCTCTCTTTCACAAGAAATACAGAAGAGAAGAGAAAGAAGAGCCAGAGAAGCTACCCTGCTCAGAATAACTGGTATGCTATCCTACGCCGGGAAAATAGATGGGGGAGATTTAACGTTAAAGGGGTAACAAGATAGAGAGAACACATACATAATATCAAAGTCGGTCACTCTAGTGCGGTATGCGTAGGACATTTCCGTATGCGCGTGACTCCCCTTAACTCTATCCTTTCTCCTCCTTCTCTTGCTTACATTTCTGTCTCCCCTAACCCCTTCCCCGCTGCAGGGTAGCAAACCGGATATTTCTTGCTAACACCCGTATCACTGCCTCTCCTGATTACACTTACATATATATCATCGGTCCCCTCCCAGTAAGCCTTTCCCTTGCGTCCGCTGCTTTTCAGGGATACTTGAACAAGGAATTATATGAAGCTGCAATCTGAGCTATCGAGAACACACGTGCCATCTTTATTTGCATACCGCCCAATCTCGCCAGAAACGTGTGCCACTCGAGAGGGCGCTGGAAATGACGGAAGGACGACGAAGTGGGCATCGAGCAGGATACGCCTCGATGCGGATCTCGGGCGCGTCTCGACCAATATGCAGGAATCTGCGCATCAAATCTTTATCTACTGACGCATCTATAGCCTTCACGTATGGAACTGACGTCTGGCTAGAAGTGGCTGCGTGGTAATGCGCGCGGCAGCGCAGGAAGGGTCTGAGTTTCTTTTCTTCGTGCATTTGAAGCAATCCGATCCACATACACATAGCCAGTTTAGATGACGAAGAACTCGATGCATAATATGTGGTCACTTCTACCTAAAATTAATCGTTTCTTGGCCAATCCCCCAGAGTGGATGTGAGCCATGCATCAAGGAAATCATCATCATCATCATCATTATGCATCAAGGCGGCGATGGGCAGCCGCGCAGTAAACGGCACTAGAGGCGGTTTCATTAAATTGTGACGCCCTCGTCGTGCTTCTTATTCTCACCCGGAAGCATTGGATGGCGTCGAGGCACGCTTTAGTTAGGCAGAAGAGTACCGCGGATACCTAACGCGCAATTTCTCATTTCGAGCTGTAGTACAGGCCACGTGAAGTCAGATAACACCCTTCATGAATTTCGGTGACACACGATGGGTGATATGTCTTTGAAGTACGGAATCAAGGAACGGAATCAGGTTTCGAGCTTTCGAGTAGCGGTCTTAGACAGGAACAAAAGGAAACACATCCGTTAAAAGTTCGCGAAGTTCATAGCCAAGCAGCAACTTTTTGTGGTCCCTAGGAATCACTCCCGCACTAATCTATCAGCAATTTCCACTAGAGCACTGGTCTTTTTTTCTCGGCTTCATGCATCGGCTCGGTTCCCTAATGTTTAGCATTTTGCTGCAGCGAATGCCGCATACAACAACGAAAGTAGTCTGAAGCGCTCGCTCGAAGGTCATGTCAGTTAACGTTGGTATTCAACCACGGAACACCCGCGCATCTTTATAGACTGATCATTTAATTGTTCTCGCAAAAAAAAAGAGAAAAAGACAAGTGACCAGAATATACGATATTGCGCGTGTTTGTGCGAACCCCAGGCCCTGTACACCCTCGTGAGCTACTGAACTCCTCTAAAAGCGCTAAAAGTTTGTGGTTTTCTTTTTTTTTAATTTCCTGTTTAGTTCTTTAATTTTTCCGAATATTTCCTACCCTTACTCCATTCCAATTGCGCAGAATATCCAGCCGAACGGCTAACCTGAGTAACCTCTCAATCTTTATTCTCTTGCGTTATCTATTCCTTCCTAATCTTCCCAAACAGAAGGATTGTGGGCTTAGACTACACGAAGCAAAAAGTGCACATAAAGTACACAGGCTTATATTCCCGTGTCAGGATAGCGTGTACAGATATTTCGGGATGTTCGAAAACAACTAGAGGCCGACGTCGACGAAAAGCCCCGAAGCACTTCCCGTCCGGATGCGCATAGAATTTCATTACGCATTCAGTACCCATTCAACGTCCACGATGACAATGTGCTCCACCGCATACATTACTAGAGAATAACGCGGTAGCGAACGAAGTATAACTTGTGAGAGTACTTTCACTTTCTCGTAAGCCTAATTCGGTGCGTACCGCTTAGCGAGAACTTGAGTTAGAGATTAACTAGTGATTCTCGTTTTCAGAGTGCAACTTGTTTACCTCAGCATGAAACACGTATAGTCGAATTTCCACTGAACGCTGTCCGCATTTTCGATGACACGCTTAACTTCAATCGCAGTATAGGACGCTCCGAGTCTCCCTAATCGTATCGCAGCTATTATTCAGTGGAAACAACGGATTGTTTAAGCTTCGGAATTCCACTTTGTTCGGCTAGTAACGCAGCTTCCCAGACCTATACAAGAGTAATGTAGCGAAACAGCTCGTTCACAAAACCGTTTCAATCCGAGCTGCGTAAACACGAAGCTGGTTGCGCTCCCGACACATACAAAGCTGTTTTGAGCTTCTTTCGGTTTGCGACAACCTGTTACACGAATATCAGGTGTTGAGAGTAAACACGTCAGCATCCTGAATTGGGCTGCTTCGTACATACTGATTTTGAACGAAGAAACAGCGCTACAACAGGACGAAGACGAGAGGACACAACCACGGCGTTGATTAACAACCATCGTAATCATCGTAAGTAAACACGAATGATGTATCTTATTCTCATGAGAATAGTATATCGAGAGATTCGTAATCTGTTCAGGTCAGATAGCCATAACGATGCTTAAGCCTAACATAGAAGGAAAGCATGTGGGAAAAGACAGACTCGTATATTGCATGGGAGAGACATACAGAGAAGGCAGCGTGTTGTATTATCTGGTCTAGTATAGTCCAGGCTGAAAAGCGCGACGCATGCCCGGATTTATTGTAGCCAAGAAAAACAAAGAAAGAGGGCTGGGTTATTCCGATACAGTCCCTGCAATGACAAGAAGATTGATTAAAGGCTGCCTCTTTGCTAAGGGCATGCATGAAACTATTACGATATACGTGATGCACTATGCTGAGAAGGAAGAACCATGTCAACGCGGGTCTTGCAGGGCTCCACGCAATTTGCTTTTTCTTCTCTCTCTCTCTCTCTCATAGCACAAGAGCAAGAAACGGCATTCGTTGGTATACACATATTCTAAGAAAAAGAAGGCTGCGCCGCTTCGAAATACACACGAAGTATTCTATAGGTACTTGAAGCCATGGTGACCGGTCTTTCAATTAGACGACGACAGCTGAAGCCTTTCTTAATGCTCGCCAGCTCATTAGCAGGTAACCTCGCAAGTGTTCTTGGTGCGCACCATTAGATGCGCGGAGGCTGCCACGTGGGGCTCAGTGGTAGCTTGTTAAAGGCTACGGCCTCAAGTTCGCGCTTGCGTTACAGACTAATTAAAGGTGCATTCAAGGGAGCACTACTAATGTAATAGTCAAAATACACGACGATGAACAGGCCTAAGAAAAAGGAGCGTATGGCTTCGGTATGGTCGTGTGCGGTACCTTCCAAACCCAATTCTCTTTATGTTTTTCTATAGTATGCCTTTTTTTTCTTTTTCTTTCCTTCTTCATACTGCATTCACCTTTTTATTTTTATTTTGTTTCTGGCTCTTTCTGGCTCTTTTTGTTCGTCCTATTTCGTCATTTCGTTTTTCTTTTTCTATCGATCCTGTGCTCACTTCGTGTGCATTCTTTACTACCTCGCCACTTTTTTTCCCTTCCTAACAAGTGCACGTTTTAGTGGAATATCTCAAACTAGACAAAAGCACGAAATTGACAGATGGGTCTGTGGATGCAGAAACAGGTCTGGGGTATTCTGGTCAAAAATTTTTTAACTACTCGAGGCACAAAGCTGAATCAGGATGGACAAGCTTGTTCGCACGGCTACAAAATTTGGTGTAAATGTTCAGAGCTCCGTCGCTCGTCTGTGAAATATGCCCTTTTAAAAAGCGAAAGCCTTAGATGCCTCATCAAACGCGAAAACTGACCGATGTCCCGCGTCGGCGTCCATACGAGTCATGCAAAAAAAATCATCGTCACGTGAGGACGTCACCATATGACGTCATCATGACGTCCCAGATCGCCAAAATTTGTGATGCCAATATGCCGTCATAGTGGCGTCACGTGATGACGTCATCACGTATATTTTATGCCATCTTCGATGAATCGCACCGGTGCGCACTGGGTCCCCCAGGCGCTACGATGATTGTACAAAACGGGGCACCAGAGGGCCTCGGTGCGCCCCGGTGCGATTTGATGAAGATGCCATTAGCTTGGTCAACGGTGGTAGCGACAAAGAGGCAGTGCAAAATCTGGTGAGGTGCCTCCGATCCTGGAGGCAATGCAAAACCACATTGGATGCAGAAAGCCTTCGGAGGGTGTGTGGCGCAGGAACAATGCATCGACTGAGAAGGAAAAAAAGTTGGATTTCGCCTTCCAGTCGTCTGAGGTGTGCACATAAGGGACCCTGTGAGTTTTTTTTTCTTTTTACCCGCGCCGAGTGATAGTTCAGGGCTGCCTTGAGATCCACCACCGTCAACGTTAACACACAGAGTGGTAACTTCCGTATTTTACACCGCTTCCCTTCGCCCTGCTGGTTCTGCTTCATCATAGGTAGAAGTTGGCCTTCTTAAACTTGTCGTTTGCCTTACTCGCTTCATGTTTTTGACAGCGAACTACTTGAATTTCACGAGCGGGGCCAACTTTGTGTAATGCGGCAGTGTCTGATCGACCATGTACTGGCCAATTAAACATGTAATCTACACCGGCTAGTGTTTCGGCACCTGTTATCCTGAAAAAGTATATATAAGACAATTTAAGCGACTGTATGGGAACACTCGGAATAAACTTCGTCTCCATGAGCTGACAACCAAAGATCTAAATAGTGAAAGAACACGGCCTTATTTTTTTTTGCTCGTTACTTGACTATACAAAATATCGAAACTCCGTAGTTAGGTGCGGTTAATACAAATCGGTCTCAACGTTAGGCACCCGCATCTTGAAATCATATGTTATTCGACGACACTGCGCGATTTTCGCGAAGACGCTCACTTCTGATAACGGTGCAGGAAGAGACCGGGGTTACGTCTTAACTGCTAATTTTACAAATCACTGAATCGTAACATTAGCGCCGTCTAAACAGATTGGTGAGGTCGCGATAAACTGACGCTTAGTGTAATCCGGTGCGTGTGCAAACACCGAGTACGATTTCTCACGAAGATTCCCACCATGTGGTTTCTCGCCGGTAACCCTACTTCAATTTGCGGAGCTTGACAAGGTAATCAATAAAACTGTTATCCGAGACTCAACGTATAAGTTCTGTGCCAGCGACAACTGCCACACTTTCGACTCCAATTATTTCGCAATGCACACCTTGGCATAAGGAAACTACTTACAGTGTAGCCTTGTTTCGATCGCAGATCAAATGGAGATGCAGTACTCACTGGTGGCCCCATACCATCGATTGCGTTGAAAACGACCTTACGATGTTGAATTGCATCGTGCGGAGAGGATTAAGGATTCCATTAGGCGAGGATTACAAGAGGACGTCAAGCATGCTCACGCTTCCTACCGCGCCATTTTACGAAACCTGCAGTTACGTGTCTTATGGAAGTCATCGCCCTTTGACATCAGTTGTTCATTTTATTGCGATAGCAATTATATGGACAGTCTCAGCCGGATTTTGCCGTCGCCGTCGCCATCATTCACCGTATATATATATATATATACAGAGTGTTTCAAGAAATGTGTCCAACCTTCTGAAAAAATCAGGAAAATGCGATATTTGCTCGGGGCTTTCAGAATTGCTTTTTCTGTAGCAGCAGGAATCTTAAGGTAGTTAGGGACATCATTTAGGACAGTAATTAAGAAAGTTACATTAATTAACTTTTTGAATTAGTGGAGTTAGGTGATTGTGTCAAATGGGAGAATTGAAGTTCTTCATGCGAGGAACCCATCAGAGCTTTGAGATTTCGAAAAAGCGTCCTCTAGTAATTGTTGTGGCGTAATGAAATTCAACGAAATGCAACGGCTTTCAACAGCGAAAGCCATCGAAATCGGTTGAATTTCATTACATCGTAATTATTAATAGAGGCCGCTTTTTCGAAATCTCAATGTTGGGATGGGTTTCTGGCACGAAGAACTTCAATTCCCCAATTTGACACAGTCACCTAACTCCACTAATTAAAAAGTTATTTAATTTAACTTTCTTAATTACTGTCTCAAGTCATGTCTCTAACCATCTTAAGATGGCTAGCGCTACAGAAAAAGTCATTCACTCATTTTGGACGTCTCAGAAGAATATGGCAATTGCGTTCTTCCATGTTTCTGTTTAGGTTTCGCCATTGAATTTGGTTGAATTTCATCACTAAATAATTATTACTAGATGCCACTTTAACGAAATCTCAAAGTTGGGTTGGGTTTCTGGCATGAAGAACTTCAATTCTCCCATTTGACACAACCACCTAAATCCACTAAGTAAAAAGTTAATTAATTTAGCTTTTTTAATTACAGTCCCAAATAATTTCATTAACCATCTTAAAATCCCGGCCACTATAGAAAAACCAATTCTGAAGGCAGCAGTCAAATATCGGATTTTCCTGATTTTTTAAGAAGGTTGGACACATTTCTTGAAACACCCTGTGTATATATATATATATATATATATATATATATATATATATATATATATATAAGGCACAATGCGAACGCCTCTGACGTGTGGTGAAATCCCGCACGCTCTAGTGAATGCACTGCATATCTTTTCTCTCTCTCTTTTTTTTTCTCTTCCCTTCTCTCTATTTCTCGTCTTTCTATTCCCCTTCCCCGACCCCCCAGTGTAGGGTAGCCAACCGGAAGTGTTTCTGGTTAACCTCCCTGCCTTCTCCTTTTTCTGTTTCCTTCCTTCCTTCAAACTGAGAGTATCCCTTGACGAAGGACACCATCCTTCGTATAGCATTAGTTTCTCGCTATCGCATTCATTGCTTCGCCCTTTTTTTACATGTACGCCAAAGTATTCTCAGTTCGAATTGCCTATGTCTTACTGGCCCTTGTTTTTTACCTACGCTATTGTCTTTACAATGCATGTCACGTAGGTCTCACAATGTGTTTTTGCGTATGTTCTGTAGTAGCTCACAAAACCCACCTGTCATTATATAAAAACGCCCATTACTACTGACAGGCTTCTTTCCATAGTTTTTCTTTCCTTTTCGTTTTTGCTTTTTCTTTAGAAGGCGCGCGGACAACGTAACGAAACAATGATATAATCATAAAAGAATGTGGAGCGTGCAAACACGCACACAAGAGAACAAAACAGGAGAACACAAATGGCGACTATCATCTGAAAGGGAGCACTGCAAAGGAAGAGAAAGTGGACACATGAACATCTGCGCATGCGCAGGTGTCACAGCGCCACCTGTCCATTCGGCACACTTAGGAGTTTATGCAAGACTGCTATAAGTTTCTACGGGGTGTTCCAGCCAAATCGCAAAGGAGCCATTCTGTTTTATTTCTCACATTTCTCACTCCAGTAATAAACAACATAATAATAGGCGTGCGCAAGGTTGCCCTTCAGAGGGGGCAAAGATTCGTCGCAGCGCCCTCCCCCCTCCTTATTACGTCAAAGTATGGAGCAGACTTTACGCCCCCCCCCCCCCTCTTCCGCCCTGCGCACGCCTATTAACACCATCATCATTTATACACCCGCCTCTGTCTTTTTTAAGCTGCATACTCTCTCATTAAACAGATATATTGCTACCTCATCGTGCCCCGTTCAGTAAATCACCTAATTATCAGTACCTTATAAACCGAGTCTGCGTAAGTTGCTTGCGTTGCTAATTACGCGACATTCTATAGCTGTCAGCGTTCTTCAGAGCACAGGGTAACGAGGTGAAACTGTCGATATCATGTGCGCTAGCAGGCTTATATAAATTGCTAATTAGAACGAGGTACTTAAACGTGCCGAAGCATGAAAGTTTGCTCATACTGCCACCAAAAGGAGCCTGCAAGTTTGCTTGCTTTCGTTGCGTGGTAAAACCTGTCGCAACTGTGAATAGAATGTTAAAGTCTTGCCCTCGCAGTGTTTTGGTGTCACCGCACAACGATCATTTTGCCTCATTTATTGGTTGATATAACCGCGTATACAAGCCGTAAGGGCCGACATTTGCATGACCCGCAAATCGCGTTCCATTTCTACGCACTTATCTCGCATTTACCGCCTGTATCGACGAATATATTCTTTTTCCTTTTGTGTGTGTTTGTGTGTGTCCGCAGCAATGCATCAATGCTCGCTTCAATGCTAGCACAAGTACAGAGTGTTGAAAATTCTGGCAATATTCGAAATCGAACGTCTGGGTCAGGAGCATGGTACGACAAACAGAAAAAAAGTCTGTCATCTTTCACTGAAAAGCCCAGAAAAAAATTAGACTCCATAGTGCCTGGCTTTCTTTTCCCTCCGATATTCCACTCGTCTTGCTTAGCCTCACGACAAAAACAGGCGTGTTTTGTTAACATCTAAGTGCAACATGGTTCAGCACATTATATTTCGTGTGCTTTCGCTTGTTTTGACGGAGCATCTTTTCATCTGTAGTACTTATCTCGACCAGAACGTCGAACACTCTGTTTTAATTAAGCCGGACATAACAAAATTATAACTTCATAAAATAGGAAAGCTCATTCCTGGAACCGACGTATTGAGAACAACCGACGAGTTGAGAAGATATTTTGCGGGCCCCACGCATTTATTAAAGAGGAAGTTGTACTCTTATCTCTATTGACGGGGAAAATGCACGAAACAAATACGGGGTTTTCGAGATAGTAATGCTTCCACAACACACGCATGCTTTCAGGTTAAACGAACTCCTCATCCGGACCTGCCATTCACATTCGCTTCCAGTCGGGTGATATGCAGCTCTCTTTTCCGCGAAGATGCTGTAACTGCAACGTTCTTGCAGATTCTAGAAGGTGCGACTTGCCTTAATCCTTTCTTTCTTTGAGACACGACGTGCATGATGAAACCTTGCCTTGCTTCTTAAGCGGGCATGAGCGCATCTTTCTTTTAAGCACAGTCGACGAAGAGCGTACAATACTGGGGCAAGCGTGACATTGCTTCATGATAACACGATAAATAACAGCGCGCCTGAAAACGAAGCCAAAGGAAGGCGCAAACACATCAGAGAGCTTGCACTGCGCTGTGGCTGCATTCGTATTCGTTGTTAACCAGATGAGTGCTCTGGTTGGCAACCCTGTACTTGTGAGGGGGAAACGCGAGAACAAGGCAATGTCATGAGGAACGCAATTATGCACAACGTAGCATGTTGATTATATGTATAGGTGTGTTACGGTGAAAATTACATCAGCCTATTGGATATCACAGCACAGATAATGTGGCGTCTTTACTTTACAGCCTCATTTTTCCCTCTTACTCGCAGGCAGCAACATCAATAATAGTTCACGCATAATTTTTATCAACGGTCAGAAATTCAATCTACACTGTAAATAAAACTACAAAAGAGATGTAGCGTTTGGAAATATGCAATTTAGTATTGAACCCAATGCGCGAGCTATTCAGAAAGGTATTTAAGAGGCATCAAAATTTATAAACGGGCAATTTTTGCACTTCGTTCATGCATCGCAGTGCAGTTGCCATGGGCGGCACACAAACGCAGTGTTAAAGAGCATAGCGCCAGTGCCGCTGAAAAATTTTGGAAGTATATAGAAGGTCATGTAAGAATCGTTACAAAAACTCGCGCACTACACTTTTCCATTGTGTTTCTACGTCTTTTAATTCGAAATCCCGTTACGACGACGAACGAGGAGAGAGCCAGAACGACAGATGGAATGGGGAAAGGGGAGCCAAAACGGAGGGGAAGGAGTGTAGCGGTAAACTGGAGCCTACGTCTGGGCGCAAGTGTTTGTTTTGAATGCGGAGGGAGCTCAATTAAAAGTGAGTGGGAATGAAATGAAAATGGAGTGTTAGGTGCCGCCATCTCTCGGCGCATCGGGAAAGTTCGCGGGTGCCTTTTCGGCTGTGAATGGATCTTCGAGCGGTGTGTACTCCCGAGGCGAGCTGCTGATTGCACTCGATGTAATTGTGACCGATTGCCACGCGGATCGGCCTGCAGCAGCCGAGGGAGGAGTGTCTCGATTGCTCCGTGAAAACGTAATCGCAGTAAGAGCAGATTGCGAAGCCATTATTTTCGAAATGCTACGTGTTTGGCTTCGGTATACCACGTTCGTCCCGAAAAAAAAAAGGAAGGAAACAACGAAAAGATAGACTGCTACCCAGTAATATGAAGCAGGGAACAGCACGTTTCCCTGCCTGCTCGGTGTTTTGCCGCTTCCCTCGTTTCTCAGGTAGGAAGCCGCCTATATCAAGCTCGAATTAAGGCGCATTTGCAATACATCATGCTTCATTAATAATGAATTATTCGGTCAATGACATTCACAAACATTTGGTAATTGCCTTGAAAGCACGATGTTGGTTCTTCGGATGGGCCAATTAGACCTTGCCACAAGTGAGCGGAATCTCGTACGTAAGATTGCAGTGCCAGGTAGACACGATTTAAAAGATTCGCGACTTTAATTTTCATTCACACGAACAAACAGTACAATTGTGAAACTGAGCGGTTGTGAACTCGTGCATGTTAGCGGGAATACTAGGACTAGAACTAATACCTAAACCTGCATTTTGAAAATGAGCTGGAAGAAAATTACAGAGAGAAAGGGAATGGATCGAGAGGCCAGTTTTTTCTGTCTCTGTTTTTTTTTGTTAGACACAATAATGTCAAGCTAACAGATAATGAAGGCAGAAGAAGGATATAGTGTGCTATTTTTATAGTTTTATTGACGTGTTATAATTATGAAATAAAAGATGGCGAAGCTTGCACTAAGACACGCAAGGCTGAAACAGCGAAGGTGAACGATTCTGAAGTCTAATCTGGTTGCTTGTACGTCGTTGCTAGGCTTTATCTAGGTGATGCTAGGTTGTTTCTAGGCTTTAGCTAGGTTTTGATAGGTTGTTTCTAGGTTGTTTGTAGGCTTTAGGCTTGCTTATGCTAGGTTATTTCTTGGTTACTTCTAGGTGGTTTCCAGGCTTCAGCTAGGTGATGCTAGGTTGTTACTAGGTAGTTGCTAGGCCTTTAGCTAGGTGACACTAGGTTGCTTCTAGGCAGCTGCTAGGCTCTTAGCTACTATGCTTTTAGGTTGCTTCTAGGCCGTTGCTGGGCTTTAGCTAGTTGTTAGGTTGTTTCTAGGTTGTTGGCTGTTTTACTACACTTCAGAATCATCCAGATTCGCTGTTTCGAGCCTTCCGCGACTTAGTGCAAGCTTCGCCATTTTTTAACACGAAAGTCTTTCATGCCGGGGTCCACCAAGACTTCACTGACGTATTTCTGTCACGGATATGACGTTGGCAAAATGCACACTAACGAATGAGAAAGAAAAAAAAAACAACAAAAAGCTTCGCTGCCGGAAATCGGACCCACGACCTCTCGGTCCGCGACGACAGGCGCCCGCCGCTCTACCGATTACGCCACGACTGCACATACACGAGGTTCCACAAACGCGCGTTATATCTCTCACACATTCTCTCTCACACGATGCTCTCTGTTGGTGGGTCTATGAGCGGTGAAGCGCAGTACTGCGTCATGACACTAACAAGCGCCGATAGGAAGCGATTTGGCGACGACGCAGTTACAGCTTCCCGATGCCAGCGAAGAACTCTGGTTGCTCTAGCATCCAGGATTCGCCCTAGACGCAGTTACGTTCTTTCCCTTTTGCCTCGTGTTAGCGTGTAACGGCTCGTTGTCGGAGCAGTGCAGCTTCCACATGCACCAACGATGTTTCTCCGCCGCCTACTGCTTCGAGTGTGATAGCACCGACTAATAAGACTGCTGCAATAAGCGCCGCAGAAAGGTAACGATATCGTTGGCGAATGTCGTACCTTCATGGAGTGATACAGAGGCCAGCGGGACGTGGAAAGCTCTCGCGCGTTCACGGCTGAAGTTACAAATCTCTGCCTTCCGTGTTGCTGAAGCGCAGTGTCGTAGTGTATTCATGAGCACTGCGTAGGTTACATTCGGGAGCGCACACCATTCCGTATCTCTCCTTAATTAACAACGCTTTTAAGAAGTACATATCGAGTACCAGTGTTTATTATGTGCTCCTTGATGCCATCTTTGCGCGGGACTCACAATATGCTGTGCCCAGGTATATGTTAACAACTTCAGCTACCACAACGGTTAAATCATGATTATGGGCGTTAGTCGTTGCGATGGAGATGTGCCGCAATAGGCGTCAAGGTGGGTGCATCGACGTCAAACGGTGCTATAGCTGCCAAACACCAATAGGCATTGTACAAGCTCTCATAGATCAATGCAGAATAAGCAATCAACTATTCTGTGAAGACACGCTTCACTTTCATGTTGTACCGATTCCTATGACGGAGGGATCAGCCATATGTTTTTCTTTCTATCTATCTATCTATCTATCTATCTATCTATCTATCTATCTATCTATCTATCTATCTATCTATCTATCTATCTATCTATCTATCTATCTATCTATCTATCTATCTATCTATCTATCTATCTATCTATCTATCTATCTATCTATCTATCTATCTATCTATCTATCTATCTATCTATCTATCTATCTATCTCTATTTTCCCTTTCTTTCTCTCTCTCTCTCACTTTCACGAGTTTCACGTGCTCCACTTCTCCGAGAAAGGTTTTCGTTTAACGCTCGCACCTGCTGTACTCGGTAGTGGGGCTTATCCCAATTCCTGTGGCGCATACCCACCTGAGGAGTTTTGCACGACGGAGCACAAGGTAACGATAGCTTAAACAGGTTCGGTGTAAACAGAATGAAGGGAGCGCTTGCCGGTTCATGATGATGATAGTTTTTTGTAGACATTGTACACGTCAAAGTTCTTACGGCCGGCTCACACACCTTCGCAGTTAAAAATAATTAAGGTGAACGAAGAAAACAAACAACTCGCCGCTGGTGGGGATAGAACCCACTAACTTCTCACTACTGTACGGGTGTAATATTTGTACAGAGCAAGGTTCAGGAGGACTGAAATGTGCTTCAGATTTCAGTCGTTCGCAGGTAGCAATGATCCTTGCCGTGACTGTTGCGGAAGGTTGGTTCAACTATAGCGACAACATCGCAGTTCTCTGTCATTTAAAGTTACCATAGGATATCAGGCATGCACACATTTTCCAATCAAGACAACCGGTGTTTTTTTTTGCGTCCCAGTCGATTGTGACACCCTTTTGCAGTCTTCCGTCACGCCCGCCGAGTTCACACAAGAAGCGTAATACTCAAAAGACGCGAAGAAAAAAAAGTGGACGACCGCGTCCTAACGGAGTGTCACACCAACATTCTCGCATGCGGAACACACTCTGTGAGCGCTTCTGTCGCGCAAGAAAAACGGGCCTCGACCTTAATTGCCCGAAATGGGCTCTCGCGCAGAGTGCTGCCGATTCCATGCTACAACAGTGCACTGCTGTTTTGTTTCACTGCCTCCCTCTCTCTCAGCAGCGAGTATGTTTGCTCCGAGCTGCGCACGCTTGCATGCTCATGCAGCTGCGCACGAGTACGAGGAGTCGCAAACTTATTCCCGCCATTGGAACAAAGAAAACTGGACGACATGCACAGAGTGTGCGAAGGAAGGGAGCTTGCCCTCCGGGGAACTCGGAAAACGGGTTATGTGCACGAAGGAGCTCCGGTTCCTTTATTTTTAAGAACAGGCTACTTTATTTTTTATGTTATCGTTGTCCTTTGCTTTTAAATGTTTTGCCATCCGGCAGTGAAGGCTTCCGGAAGAAGTAGGTCATGTGAACATCGCGAAAGGGGAACTTTACTAACTGCATTTTGGCACAAGAATCGTGTACCATAGGAAATGAAAGTGAAGAAGCAAAAGGTGAAGTTACGGAACCAAAGTAGGTTTATTTTGGGGTATTACAAGGGCAGGGGGATACACCAAGCTATTCATATACGACGTCGAAAGCATTTATAAAGATGCCCTTGATAACCTTTGGAAAAACTGGATGGCCTTACGAAGAGCTTTCAGAGGCGAGAAACATGACTAATCCCGTGGTGTAGGCCTCGACAGCTGGTATGGTGGCGCTGCGGCGCTAGGACAGTCAGCGCCGCGAGTAGCGGCCGCGCGCGTGATCCCGTCGCGGCATGCTGCGAACGCCGCTCTGTGGGAGCAGAGCAATAGCATTGCGGAACGAGCAGCGCGCGTGATTGTGTCGATTCCGCGGAACTGAATACGTAGAAAGTTATTTAAAATAAAAGCAGTCTTCTTCACGGCAGTCATCTTTACGCCGCTAACCATGTTTGCGGCGTCAGGGAGCAAACTGTGTCAGCAAAGGGGCCCTTCGAAGTCAGTTGCAAGTGTGTGAAGAGCGTCGACTAGGACGTCCGCCTTCAGGTTATCAAAGTTTTATCAGGGTCTTCTAATATTTACAATAAATTGAAGGCATTGTGACGAAGATGCGCCTCCATCCAGCAACATCGCCAACGCTCGGCACGTGCTTTTTCTTCCCTCATCCATTACGCGAAGAGCGACCTTTGACTTTTCCATCCATTCTCGCTACTCAGCAGGGCTTCTCGCTATTAATCAGTCTGCGTGTGTTAGTTGGTGTTCGGGCTAAGCAAGAGAAGAAACGTTCGTTCCTCTCACTTTTTTTTTTTACGCTGGCTCGTTCCCTTCGGACTTTTCAATGATTTCTGCACATTTTCCCGGCTGTCTATAGACCCAATTGCACATTGTGGGAGCAAGGTGCAGATGCAAGGGTGGACGCTGAAGATGGTGTATGTAAGCTCGTCGCCGCCTTGTATATGTTTGTCAACAAGTGCGAGCACACATCCTGCACAGACCTGTCATGCGCGTGGTTCTGGCAATTGCCGCGTCCCCTTCTAGATACGAGGATGTTTAACGCTTCGTCGCAGGGTCACGCTGTCACCTTTCCCATAGCACGCAGGAAAACGTGTCAGAACACACAGGCAGAATGCAGGGCTTTCGAGCTTCTCTCATCATTGCGCAAGAAGTGGGCACTGCATATGCGGTTTCGGTGCTTTACGAGCTGCCTAAGACCTCCATCGGGGCTAAAAGAAGGCAGTCTTTATGACCACAACGAGCAAATATGCGCAGTAATAGCAAGGAAAGCATTAAAAAATTAAGAGCGTCTGTTTATCTCGCACGTCGCACCGCCCTTATCCGACGCTGCCATCGCTCGTTGTCGTGAGCCTTCCATATAAATCCATATAATTTTATTTCTGGCAGCTTAACGACAGTGTTTCTGTAGCTGTTGCGACAGCGATACACGCCACAATACATAGTTACACACCTGTTTGACCGCGATTCAGCTTCGTCCTTTCGAGTTGCTATAGTTCCGCCCGTACGCACCCGCTCTCAGCCGCGACTGACTAGAAACGCGCCGCGCCGCGGGCGGCGCCACTTGTTCAGTCAAAACTGCAGCGCACTAGGCCCATAGCGCTCGATACATACATACATACATACATACATACATACATACATACATACATACATACATACATACATACATACATACATACATACATACATACATACATACATACATACATACATACATACATACATACATCATGTATAATACTAGTATCTGAATAACTTGACGGTGGCGACATACTGCTCTCTATCACTTTTCGGGCTGCCTCTTCCCAGTGAATACATTGTTGCAGAACTGACTGTCCATCGGTCGGAGTTCTTTTTGTGTGGCAGGTGCTGCAGGGATGCCATACCAGTGCGGCCAAGTATAACGCAATTACACTCTTTTGAATATTTACGCTTTACGACAAGGAAAGTTTCAAAGCTTGACAAAACTATAAAAAGAAATTCTCCTTCGGTGACAGATAAACTAAGGATAACTTAATAATAATGTAAAGCACCGATGAAACATTACTAGGAACATTTAATTTGCCGTCGATGCAGGGCATATATACTAGGCCTTGCGCAATCTACTTGTTTGCGTTGTAGACAAAAGCCTTGAGGCAAACAACTAAGCTACTGCCACTGAGTCATAAAGGCGGTGAAAGCGCTTTTCTCAGCATGTCTTGCCGCCATCCGAGTCCATTGTCCTGCTCACTACTTTAACCAAACTGCACCGTATTACTTAGACTAAGCAGGCAGTCTTGCAAAGGGGCTGGTGCGTTGAACAAGTTTATTCTTGGTAGACGCCTTTGTTGTGCGTCGCTAGCTCCTGGGGAAGTCTGTAGCACTTCCGCTTTGTTCTCACTTGCGACTGCGAATGTGTTGCCTACGCGGTTATTTCGTTAGGTAAACGACGTTCACGGCAATATGCCCCTGGAAAGAGGACGCAGGCTTTCCTGTATCTATATATATATAGTTTATTGCATCAATAGCCATTCTTCCTGAGCGGTAGCAGACCAGCGACGCATCGACGCTGCCTTTCCAGACGAGAAAAACTTTTGGCACCACAGTGGCGGTCTCTATAGGGACGGCAACGAATTTTCGCTCGCTGCACATTTCTGCATCTCCTAAGGTGTGTGCAAGGTTACCGCAACGTTGTGCACGTACCAGCCAGAACTACGCTATCGCTGCTTTTGAAACGAGCCACCGTGTTTCTTAAATACAGGTTCTCCGAAACAACAATCATATTCAACGCGCGCGACTTAAGTCAACGGTTCTAGTGTGTGTATTAGTGTATTAACGGTTCTGGTGTACTTATTCTAGTGCATGTACTCTGGGTTCTGCTTTCCATTTCAACGTGCCAATTTTCCTAGAATCAATACAACGCGAGTTTGTAACGTTTCTTTGTATCCTACAGCTCTTCGGGAAAAGGAAGAAACGTTAAAAAATAAAGAAACAATAGGCCGTGTGTTTTTTTCGTCATTTATCCGTGCAATTTCTCATGTAAACATTATCGAGGCGGGCGGTATTCCCATTTTGTTTGCACTAGCTTTTTAGGAATGTCCATCGCATACATACCTAAAGCTCAAACAAAGAGATAAAATTCTACAGAAAATATGTGGTATACCCCTAAATGAGGAGGTGGAATTCAAGAAAAAAGAAAAGGCGAGGGGGGGGGGGGGTACACGAAAACTAAAGAGAACGTAGCTGTATAGTACAAGTGGACTACAGCCGACGCATGTAATGGGAGGTGCGGTCACGCGAGGTGCATACGTGCCGGGCACGCAAACGACTGTTGTTCTGCTGTGTATCAGCATAATGGCCTGCCAGAGGCCTCGTAGACACAAGTGTCGTTGCAGCGGTTCTTGCTGTGGCACCGCTTAAATCGAGCGGAGCACACGTGACCACTATTTATCTTCTCTTTCTCTCTCTCTCTGAGCACTAAACCCCATCCCTTGCATCTCTGGGAGAAAATTAGAGAAAAGAAACAGAGATGTAGAAACCACGAAGCGTAAGAACAAGAATAAATTGATGTAATAGCTTCCGTTTCTTGGGAAAGATTAAGCGTACCAGGTTCTAACTTTCGTCGTTTCTTTAAGAAGAGCGTGCGTTAATTATTACCGGCACGCCTTGTAGAAATTTTCCGCGGAAGTTCTCACTGCTGGCCTGTATTACGTCCCAGCCAGCAGGAACGGCTTGTGAAAGTATCAAATGTAACGCATCCCACAAGACGCAATCGGGCTGCGCTGAGAGCTGGTCGTTACTCGCGCAGATCAGCAAATATGCCTCGCATAATTCAAGCAAGTACAACGTAGGTAATGCAGATGTGGTTCACGCCTCGCCTATCACGTATACAACAGCGGAACAGCACGCGCACCACAAAAATCTTTAACCTGTACAGCTGCTTATTGTTGTTATTGTTGTTGCAGTTCTTGTTGTTGTTGTTATTGTTGTTGCTCTTGTTGTTGTTCTCTTCGCCGTCATCAACGTCGACGACATTTTACAATGTGCTACGGCGCATTGAAATAGTTAATGCTGGAAGAACTAATCGTAGTGCTTTTCGCATGTGATGGACAGTTTGAGTGCTTTGTGCGTTCAAAAGCTTTCCTGATATACGTATATACAACAGAATAAACGTCATCAAATTTCTTAATACAGAAGTCCCGTTTGTAATAAGCTCGCAACTAACGCGCATAAAGGTTCACACGCTATTTAAGCGAAATCATTTGTCTAGCGCAAAATCAGCTAAATAAATGTCGACGCTTACTGTCGCATAAAATACGCAAGCGATGGCTGCAGTTTTCTTTTAAGTGCGGAACACTTAAGAAGTCCGGGCTGTCGTATGCTCTCATCGTATGCTGCCGTAGTTTGGGGTAACGCAGGCAAAACCACGTATAGCGTAGCCATCTGTAGCACACTGATCGCGCGCTCGCGCCAAGGAGAAGTATTCTTCCTCTTGTTCTTCGAGCGTCTTGATGATGATAAGTGCGGTGCACTTTAGGGGCCCGGCAAAACCATGTATAAAAATAGAAAAAAAAGAGGAAGCAAGCGAGAAAGAGAAAGAGAGAGAAAGAAAGGGAAAAAATTGAAAAAAAAATAGAAAGAGCAAGAAAGAGAATGAAATAGAGGGAGAGGAAGAAATAAATAGAAATTAAAAAAAAGTAAGAAAAAAACGAAAAAAAGAGAAAAAGAAAGGAAGAAAGGAGGAAAGAACGCTGCTGAACGGCTGCCCAGCTCTGCACTTCCTTCAGGCTTGGCACCCATGATGCAATGCTGCCTTAATTTTCCTTTCTTATTTTTCCTGAGTTTTACAGTAAGTGGTTGGGACAGAGAAAGAAAGCTGCTTGACAATGCCTCACGTCCCAGGTTCACTGTAGCAAACACGAGCGCAAAAGCAAAGAAAATTTAAACACAATTCGATCCAACAATGCACATGTTATACAGTGAAAAAAGTTCTACAAAAAAAAGAAAATATTGTTAAGGATATATTTAAAGGGGTCATGAACCACTTTTCCAAGTAATGATCTAATGGCCTCAGTATCGGAGTGTACTGCCTCCCGAATCGATTGCCGCAAAAATTTCTCGAATCCGTCAAGAATCAGCGGAGTTACGGGGGTTTGGCGCACGCTCCCAGCGCTTTCTCTCTTTTCTCGTGCCGGCGAGCGCACTGGAAGCTAGACAGGGAGGGATGGCATGGGGGAAAGAAGTCACGCCAGCGCGCGTCATGAAACGCGATCGCTCTCCCGCTGTGATTCGCTTGCGCGAGTGCAGCTACCGTGTACTGAGGAGTGCGGCGCCGGCAAGTGGCGGCACCCCGCGGCAAGAAGCGCATCTGATCCGAACGCCGCTCTCGATTTACGTCGGCTATCGGCCAATAAGCATGCTATGTCTCTTGCGACGTACAGCGGACAGACGCCCCGCCCACCGACGAGAGTGAGAACCGGCCTCTGTTTGAAAAGAGGGTGCCTGGGGAAACGGCAACTTCGCGCTCCGCTTGTGGCCATTACGCGGCGCGCACGACTGTAATATTTGGCAGAGCAGTTCATAGCCGTGTCAGCTTTCCGCAGGATGTGTTTTTTCAATCAGCCCAAGGGGTGCTTCATGACCCCTTTAGCAAGGCATATTTAAAATTGAAGAATTAGAGAGAATGCGTACATTTTAACAAGTAATTTAGAAATTATTTAGAGTATCTGGCAAACAATAACACAGTGCCTCAATATCGCAGTTAGTGCGTGGCCTCGGAACATACCAATGTTCAGAGTGTCGGTTTAGGTGCGTAGAAGGATTTGGTTAGAGATTAGCTAAACTGCGTATATAACCGCGACTTTTAATGGTATGAGACCTGAAGGCGATTATTGAGGAGTATTCGTAGAGCAGGTCTAATATGATGATTTTATATTTAACGAATATTTGTGAAGTGTGGGCGTTAAAAGGAAGGCTTGCAACAGAACGTAGAGCCTTTTTTTGTAGGAAAATGAGATTCCTTATGGATTGCTTTGTTCCATTACCCCAAATTAAGTTGCAGCAATGGAGATGTGATGTAAAGAGCGCCTTAAATATCAAAAGTTTTTGAGCAACTGGTAATACACGCTGACATGTCCTCAATACACCTAGGACCTTACAGATCTTATTGTACAAAAGTTCCCATGTACAATAATAAATAATTCCCATGTCATATGTTCATGAAAAACAACGCCTAAAGATTTCGCGGCAGAAGAGGATTCAATTTTGCTCTTGTTTGACATAAGATTATAGGAAGTAGTCACCTCATTAAGTGAGGACTTGGAACGAAAACGAACAGCCTTTGTTTTGGAGCAGTTTACGAGTAAAAAGTTACTAAGAGTCCAAGTGTATATCTTTTGTAATGTTGAGTTAGCTACGTTAGCGACATGATTTATGTTTGTACCTGAAAAGAATAGGCTGGTGGCATCTGCATAGATGAAGTATTGGGCTGAGGGGTTAACATGTACAAATTCGTTTATAAATGTGATAAACAAAAGCGGCCCCAATATGCTGCCTTGGGGAACACCATATTTGACAGTTTGCATAGAAGAGTTTGTCCTGCTTATAGATACACACTGGTGTCTCTTTAGCAAACAGCTCTGGATTAGATCGAAGGCTACACCACGAATTCCATAACACTGCAGTTTTCCTAATAACGCATCGTGGTTAATCTTGTCGAAGGCCTTCAACATATCTAAAAATATCCCCCGTGTGATTTTTTGGCCTCGATATTTTTTTAGAATCAATTCTCTTTGAAACAGATGGGAGCTTCCGGTTGAAAAGACTGATCAAAAACCATATTGTGATTGAGTTGCAGCAGAATGTTTGTAAAAAAAATTTGATTTTGTAAAAAAAATTTGATAGTCTGATATGAATAATTTTTTCAAGTCCTTTGGAGAAAAGCGGGAGAACTGAAATGGGCCTGTAAATAGTTAGAACGTTATTTCCATTTCTATAGATTACCGTCACCTTAGCATTCCTCAGCCTTCGCGGAAGGCCTGGCTCCTATATATCCGTTTGCGCACTAAATTATAAATTGTGCTCTCTCTTAATTTAATTTTGCAGTTCATTACAATCACGATAGGGTATGCACTTGCGAGATAGCTGCATAACTTCTCCACCGTAAACATCTGAGATATCTTAAGAAGTAAGACCTGCAACGGCATGTAGTGAGAAGGCAAGATGACCGCTGGTCACTAAGAGTGACCGACTGGATTCCAAGAAATGGCAAGCGCGCGAGGCGAAGGCGGAAATATTAGGTGGAAAAATTAGATAAAGAAGTTTGCGGGGATAATGTGGCCGCGGCAAGCATAGGGCCGGGTTAATGGAAGAAACATGAGAGAGGACTTTGCCAGTGGGCGTAGTCAGGTTGATAATGACGATGATGATGCTGATGAAGTAAGACGCCAAGGGGACTTCAGCACTCGTGTTTATCCTTCGTTCATGTAAACAGGTGTATGCAAATGACCAGTCGCTCCTTCGTTTCTCGCTAAGTAGCTCGGGCGTAAGTTAACTTAAGCTGCGAGGAACGTAGTTTATTTAGCAACGGGGACGCGCATACGGATCAGCTGACGGCGTCACCACACTTTGGTATCTGGAAACACCGACGAAGCTTGCGATTGCCTAACCTTCTCCTAGAATGACGTCGACGAACACGCTTGAGCCAGCGAGAACGATTACAACAAACCCCGAAAATCCCGTCATTGCGTAATCGCCGTCATGTCCGAACGACGTCGAGCAGGCAAAGTCAGCCGCTCCGGCATTAAGTCACGATAATAATAATAATAATATCTGGGGTTTAACGTCCCAAAACCACGATATGATTATGAGAGACGCCGTAGTGGAGGGCTCCGGAAATTTCGACCACCTGGGGTTCTTTAACGTGCACCTAAAGCTAAGTACACGGGCCTCAAACATTTTCGCCTCCATCGAAAATGCAACCGCCGCGGCCGGGATTCGATCCCGCGACCTTCGGGTCAGCAGTCGAGCGCCATAACCACTAGACCACCGTGGCGGGGCAACCAGCTAGGAACGGGAATATATATATATATATATATATATATATATATATATATATATATATATATATATATTGAAGAGGTCTGTGCCTGAAGCATCATCGCGGAGGCATCGAGGGGAAGAAGAAGAAGGTGCTTGTTTTTAGAACAGGGATAATAAATGGCGGAAGACATCCGTCTCTATCCAGCTCAATGTATGAGTAAATTACCTTAAAGGAACGCTACATTTTGGCGCAGCCGTCAATCGAACATGTGGGTGACATTCTTCGTCGATCGAACGTCACCAAGTGGGATAACCTTCTCCAGCTACCAAGTGGAAGGTGAGCCAGTGAAGAACATTGGCCGAGATGCGACAACCGATACCCTCGTTCAGTCGGTGTTGCAAAGAGCTTCAATTAGCCGCGAAGAACTTCTACAGACGGGATCCGCCAGGCTGGCCCTGCAGCTGGACGAGCTCGAGGACTGGGTCTTGAAGCCTTCGCGCCGACACACCGTTCAGAAGGAAGCATCGGCGGAGGTGAGCTTTTTTACGAACCTCATCGAGCAACAACAACGACAGATGACGCAGCAGACTGAATTTCTCGCAAACGTAATGAGATTGAATGACCACCGACGAAACATAGTGGAACCAGATGTTTTCGAGGAAAGCTCCGCAGGCCCCAACTACTGGCTTTCGTTTTACGAATATGCATGCGAAAAAAATGGCTGGGTCTCTGACGACCAGAAGATTGAGAATATGCGCCGCTATCTTGGTGGTATAGCTAAAAAGTGGTATGATACGCAACTTCTGCTTGAACCACCAACATGCTGGGAAAACTGGAAAATGATATTTTTGTCAATTTTCCATCGCAACGCTGTGGAATGTTGGGACGCGGCTCTGCGCTTCACCTACCGGTGTGGTTCGTTGCTAGGATATGTTCTTGAGAAACGTTCCTCCACGTTCCTGTTAAAGTCAATGACGTGGAAATGAAAGCCCTCGTCGACAGTGGAGCATCCGTGTCGATAATAAACAAGAGGCTCGTGGACGTCAGCAGCCTGCATGCTGGAAGGACTCTGCGCGTTCAGGGATATGATGGGGCTGTGAGTTCTCGTAATGAGTGGGCATCTGTAGTTCTCGAATTTCAAGGCCACAGAATTACAACCGATGCGTTGGTGCTGGCAGATGTCACTTACGAGTTCCTACTATCTCGCCCTGACATAAAGAAGTTAAAGATGAACATTTATTGGGACGACAAGGTTCTGATTGAAGACCACCTAGGAACAAAGGATGAGATAGAGACGCCTCGACGCTTAAGACAAGTTCACTGCGAGGAAGACATACAAACAAAGTACCCAGAGCTCTCCTGCATAGGAAACTACCCTCCAGCAATACGATTTCATGAGGTTCCTTTCGACCTCGCGGACAAAGCAATTGTTCGACGAAGTCCTTATAATATGTCCCGAGAAAAAAAGGTATGGCTGAAATCAGAGTTACAAGCGATGCTTGATGCTGGCATTATAAGACCTTCGGTGTCGCCATTTGCATCGCCAATAACTATTGCTCCGAAAGAAGACGGTAGTTTTCGTCTGTGCACAGATTACAGGGCTCTCAACCAGCAAACTGAGTTGATACCATACCCAATGCCTAGGATTGATGATATCATTGACGAGACCGGTGGTTGCCGTTGCTTTTCACGATTAGACCTTTGCAAAGGCTTCTGGCAGATTCCATTGAAGGAAGACACAAAGAAGTACACCGCGTTTATTACACCGTTTGACTTATATGAATACAACCGGCTGCCGTTCGGGTGGAAGAATTCCCCAGCCTGGTTTCAAAAGATCATGAACGAAATCCTGAAGCCGTATTTGGGCATGTTCTGCAATGTTTACATCGACGACATAATTGTTTATTCGAAGACCAAAGAAGAGCATCGGGAACACCTGTCCTTAATTTTGCAAGCTCTGAGTGTTGCAAGTCTTAAAGTGAACTTCAAGAAAAGTGCCTTCTTCCAAGAAAAGGTAGTGTTCCTCGGAAGAGTCTTCGACGGGTCTACGAAAAGCACAAAGCAGGAATCTGTTGAGAGAATCTCAAAATTGGTAAAGCCCTATGACATACATTCATTGCGTGTTTTTCTGGGTCTGGCCGGACACTTTCGGTCCTTCATTAAAGACTATGCTATTAAAACGAGATGTCTCACACGCTTGACCCAGAAAGGTATACCGTTCCAATGGGATGGCGACTGTGAAAGGGCTTACTCTGACCTTGTGAAGATAATATCGTCGGACCCTATCCTACGGATACCAGACTTCTCCTTACCGTTTGTGCTGAATACAGACGCATCACATTATGCGACTGGAGCAGTCCTCTACCAGAAGCTACCAAACTTGAAGAACCAAAAACATTATGTAGTAGGATATTACAGCTATACAATGAAGCCGGCTGAAGTGAACTACTCGACCACAGAAAAGGAAGCGCTGGCCGTACTGAAAGCTGTACAGTATTTTCGAACGTACCTAGAGGGTGCAAAATTTACCCTCTTTACAGACCACCAAGCATTGACTCACCTACTCGGTATGACACAACCAAAAGGCCGCATCGCTAGGTGGGTAAATTATCTGCAACAGTTTGACTTCGTCGTGTCACATCGTCCAGGTCCTCTACTCACTGATGCGGATGCACTGTCCAGGCTTCTGATACCAACCGCACTTGACAATCCTCTACAAATTAATCACACAAAGCTCTGGGAAGGTACCGAAGAAATGAAATTCATTAATGGAAAATATCATGTGCCACCAACCATGATTACCAAGATTTTGCATCTTTACCACGACACCCCCGAATCAGGCGGACATGACGGTTTTTGGCGCACGTACGGCAAACTACTGAAAAGATTTAAGTGGCCAGGTATGAAAAATGACATCAGGACCTATATCCGTATATGCCACGAGTGCCAAACGAACAAAGTCAAATACAAGCAGCCCACGGACGTTATGATAACAACAGATTACTCCAGTGTCCCATTCGACGTTGTTCACTTGGACTTCGCGGAGCTCAAAAAGAAAGGGGAAGGGGTCAGGAAGACGCAAGCTTTCCTGCTCGCTATCGATGAGTGCACGAGAATGGTTACGGCCAGGGCAGGAAAGGAAGACGCCAACAGCATCATGGCTCTACTGAAGGCAGAATGTTTTCGGAATACGAAGACATTAGTTTGCGACAATGGTCCGGCTTTCCGTAGCACAAAGCTTTCAAAATGGGCGAACGACCACGGAGTGACAATCAAGTTTTGCGCACCATACCACCCAGCTGCTAATGGCCTCGCTGAGCGTGCAATACGAGACGTCAAGCAGTATATGAAGATGTATCCGAATTTTCCTGGTGGTTGGAAATGCTGCCTCGAAGCCGCTGTGAGACATCACAACCGTTCTTGCACTAGTGGTCTTGGATGCAGTCCTCTTTTTGCTGCTTCAGGGACTGTACCGGTGCTTCCAGCTGACCGCGAACTGGGCCTTCTTGAAAACCTGGTGCTTTTTGAGAAAAAGAAAACGGAGAAACAGCAAGAGGCGTACAAAAAGAAAATGAAGAAAAACTTCGACAGCAGACGGAGCAGTGACATACCAGACATACAACCTGGAGACTTCGTCCTGGTGCGGAAAGGAATAAGGAGTTCCAATGAGAAGTTCTGTGGGCCCTTTCAAGTCATCAAGACGGCTTCGCAACGGGGTATCTTGAAGACCATCTGGTACCTGGGACTCTCGGGGCACACAGAATGCGCCTCCATCAGCAATATTTTTAAATATTACACCAGGAGGTGTGAACAATGAAGTCCGGGAGAGTGAAGCGGTCTGTGCCTGAAGCATCATCGCGGAGGCATCGAGGGGAAGAAGAAGAAGATGCTTGTTTTTAGAACAGGGATAATAAATGGTGGAAGACATCCGTCTCTATCCAGCTCAATGTATGAGTAAATTACCTTAAAGGAACGCTACATATATATATATATATATATATATATATATATATATATATATATATATATATATATGTGTGTGTGTGTGTGTGTGTGTGTGTGTGTGTGTGTGTGTGTGTGTGTGTGTGTTTGTGTGTGTTTTTGTGTGTGTGTTGTCTGTGCAGAATTGCAGAACACTTTAAGCGAACGTGCATTAAGCTAACACGGCGCTCCTAACACGGCTCATCAAGTAGTTCATAAAATATTTCATCGTGAAGTAATCTGCGCAAGCGCGCAAAGCCTGTTCGCTTTGGGGATAAAGGGACTACGGATTGCCGGGGATAATGCGCTGGAGTGCGAACGGAGTTCCACTGAGCATCTCCTTCATAGCACTTACCTATTCCCCCTTCTTATGACGCATTTGATACTGATATTTATTTATTATGGTCATATTTATTGCACAATTTTTGGTCGCAGGAACAAGTGACCACGTGACTCTCAGACGTTTACACGCCCCAACTTTTTCGAGTGAGTGAGTGAGAACGACTTTATTCAGAATATCCTGAGGAGGCCGACCTGGGGCCGTTATGGCAGCTAAGCAGCCTGGAAACTCCGCCCAGGATGGCGCTGGCAGCCCAAGGCTTAACCGCCTTAACTGGCTTGTTCGAAAAAGATAAAAAAAGAAGAAAACAAGGGAGGTAGTGAGGGCGCGAAGAATAAATGGACCGGAGCTTCTTCATAACCTATTTTCTTAGCTCCCACTTGGGCAAGCTCCCTTCCCATATAGCCTCCGTTCATCCCTTCCAGTTTTCTTCGTTACAACGGCGGGAATCTCCCTAGACTCGTACTTAACTGCAGAAGCACAGGCGCACGCCTGTTTTCATACTGCAGACCTCGCAACAAACAGGCTCGCACTGCCGAGAGAAAAACGGAGAGGAGGAAACAAAAGAGAATCTCTGTTGTAACAAGAATAGACGGCATTTTTCGTGAGATTCTACTCGAGGAATTAAGGATCAAGTCATATTTTCCTTGCGAGACAGGAATGCCTACAGGGGCGTGAAAGGTGTCACGACACCTTGTAAACGAAGAACGCCCTCCTTTCGCTGTATAGCTCACTCTGTGTACACATGATGATCCAAGCACGTCATAACGTAGCAGGGTTGCCCATCGGTTTAGTTGGTGATACGTAATCTTGACAGCGTGAATGTTAAATGTGGATAACGATGAGGTGCAGGAACAAGGTCAGAATACCAACTGAAGGTTTCTTCCCTGTACGCGAAATACGTACGTACATAAACAGGACTCGAAGCAATAGACAGTAGAAAACAAAACATAAAATCGAGAAAATTTAAAGCAAATAATGAACCTACTAGATGTATACGCTTTACGCTAAAAGATAACGTACTTTACACACTTCGTGCATACGTTAAAACTATTCATACAGATGCATCTGCTCCAATAAGAAGACTGTGTGCTGCTTAACTTTATTTTCAATTGGTCTACTCTAGCGTGTTGCAGCCGCCGGGAGTTCAAATCAGTAAGGGTGCGCGGAATAATTTGGCTTTGCCACAGTACGAATTTAAATGCAGTGAAGTCACCTGTAGAAGTGAAACACTCTGCAATTTGTGTTACGTTTCAGGCGTGTCATGCCACCGGCTGCACTGATTTACTTTCGCACCTGTTATGTGTGCGGCGCGGTACTATACTAAGAAGGGTTCTTTGTTAAGGTAACTTCTCATTCTACAAGCTCCGCCTTTCGATCGTGGAAGGCGCAGCTTAACGACGACCGCTCGGCGAAGATGAGCGGGGATAGGGAATGGGCTCGGGACGTCGTATATGATCTAGTAGATAACGTATTGGTCTGACTGTACACAGTGAAAAGTAGAAGAAAAAAAAACATGCATTCGTATAGTCTGTTTCTTCTAGTTAACTTTAGCCCCTGTATATACGTACGGTGTTCACCCATAACTAAAACGTAATGTTGAAAGACGCTTATGGATAGAAGATGCACACATGTAAGGAAATACGTGAGCAATGCTACAAGAAAACCAGATTATCGCTTAAAGTTCACGATCATAGTATCATAAGGAAACCTGATTGAGCATATGATTGGCATTAGCGGTTTTACACAACATAACGGCCATAAACAGAGCTTTTATTCGGAGGTTATGAAGAAGCGCCTCTCTATTGACGCGGCAATCTATGAGATCTAGCCCGCATCAGACCTTTAGGAAAGCGTTCACCTGTTTTGGTTCCCACGGTAATGTTAAGAATGGTAAAGCACGGTGAGCTATAAAGTTTATGTTATACAGAAAGATTTATTCTCGATCTGTTTTACTGAAAACGTGGAGAGATAACTTGTGATCTTTGTCTTAAAAGTGTAAATATTACCATGAAATGTATGGCCTTCAGCATCAGTCACTTCGTACTTAAAGTGCAGAGGGCTGTACTGTTTACACACTTTTATGCGCCGTTTACTTCAAGTTTATGGGCTTACGAAATGGCGTGCTTAAATAACGTACTCCTGGGAAGTCCAGCTGCGAACAATGAATACTATAGCACGTGTTCTTTAATCATTTTGAACGGCCGCTAAGTGATATGGTCCGGCGCAAAGGAACCCGCAGTTTTTAAGAATTATTGCTAGTGTTGTTACATCAATATGTAAGTCCTTCAAGACTATATAAATCTGCGTCCAGGGGATAATACCTGCGACAAGTTCAATTATGACTGTCTTTCTGAAAATAGGCAGTACATAAGGCTTACTCCCATGGAAACATGACGCCTAAAAACGACGCTTCTGTTTAGGCTTGACGCTTCGCAATCATCAGAACTTTTCTACACGCTTCGCTGACGATTCTGGCGCTGTTACTTTGGATGTCACAGCTGGCAACACTGCTGCGCATGAAGTCGATGTCGCGTTCATCGCAATGTACACGCTCTTGAACAGATGACGGTGTTTTATTACAGGCACCTGCTGTTTAGGCAGCAATTGAGGTCAGAGTTGGGGGATTTGTTAACGTTGGATTGTAAACGAACAATAAATCAGATGCAGAAAGTTATGGCAACAGATATAGGGAAGAAAAAAATTATCGGCAAAACCTTTGTTGTAGCGACACATTGCGCTAGGGATTTTCGGTGGCGGCAATCATTTTTTGCGAGTACCAAAACCCTTCATCTCACCGGAAGAGATTGCCGCGATAAAATGCGCTCCCACATCCCATTTTCACTGAACGGTTACAATATGCAAAGTAGTTTTCGTCTACGAACACGTATAAACTGGCACATAAGTGTGTATGGGAAGTCAGGACGCATCAATGCTCAAAGGAAACGCGTGGTAGAACTCATTTCCTCAAAGAGACATCCAAATGCAAACAGACGCGCGAGGAAAAAAAATGGGATGTCGTGTCTGGGCCAGAGGCATTTTTATTACCGAATTCAACGAAGCCATGCAACATCTCGCCTAAAAAAAAATCAAATTTGTTGAACAGAACACGCGTTAGCAGACGCAAAAACAAAATTGGCGTGACAGATAAATCGCACGACACGCTCTTTCAGTGCGCGCCTCGTCAAATGATATTATGCAATATTTGCCGATCCTCAAATGTCAAAATGGCATCAAACGTCGAGTCAAAAGCGGGCGCCGTAGCAGTTTTGGGGTTTTAAATTTGCGTCGTACTTTCAAGTTCCCAGTGAGACTTCCGACTCTCCTCCTCCTTCATTAGGAAACCATTGGTCGATGTACACTGATGAAAACAAAGAAACAAGACTGCACAACGATTCCTACAGATCTTGCTATCTATGCAGCATGAATTCTATCCAGTTATCAAACTCTAACACGTACTAGCCGTAGTATTCGACATGAATAAGCATCAATAGTGCGTTCTATTCTGATGCCTTGGGTTTTAATTATAGGGTAGAAAAGTATGCATGGTGAGTAATACGGGAGGTGTGGGCGTGGAACGGTGTATTCAGAAGTGCTGAATAATTATTATTGCGATGGCAATTATATGGACAGTCTCGGCTGGAAAATGTCCGCCCCCGTCGCCGTTATGCACCGTATATGTATAAGTATGTATATATATATAAAAGCCCCAAAGAAAAATAATTCAGAAAAATGCTTCCGAAACGCGGAATCGAACCAGGGACCTCTTGCTCCGCAGCGAATGGCGCTAGCCACTACGCCACGGAACGCAGGTCCTCCGCGTAGCTAACGGCGAGCGTTATATACACACCCTTTGCCGCTGGACGGACTCAGAGATGGCCGACGCTCATAAGCGTTTCTTCATTACCAGCGAGGTGGCGCTAGGAGCCCGACGGGCGCATTTAAAAGTCGTCGGCGAGCGCGCTCGCTTCTTGTTATGTTTGCGCAGGGATAACCTTGCCCTTCCGCTGTCTGCTCGCGCAGTTTTCTCGTGCTGAGGGGAAGAGGGATGTTTCACGCTTTCACCGTGATGTCCGCGCTCATGTTACGGAGCGCCGCTAAACGACGCCGCTAAACGAACAAACAGAAGATGAGCGCGAACTATCAAGTGTCACAGCTGGACACTTGAAGCACGCTAGTTTCCTTCGCTGCTTCGGCCGCCTTTGTAACAGGAGCGCTGTTCAAACTGAGAGTATCCATTGGCGAGCCTCACTTCGCATAGCATTAGTTTCTTGCTGTCGCATTCATTGCTTCGCCCTTGCGGCGAAACTGTGATTTTTTTTTTTTTTAGTGGGAGGCGAATAGGTATGTTAGCTCTTCCCTGTACTTCGTCCATCTTATTCCAGATTTTTGTTTTCACCAGTACTCTAACAGTCTCTTGTTTATCTCAACCGCTCACCATTCAACATTTCCATCCTCTTTGAAATCCAAAGCCTCTAAAAAGAAGAAGAAAAAACGAGCCTTACTGCAGTCCTTTGAGCTTTAAAATTTTCTTTTTTCTTAAACAATGGCCAGGTCTCACACTCTTTAGTGGATGCCTCTTTAACTCACCCTGTGTCTCGCTCCCCATTCAGCAACCTCTGGTACCGCATCTGTCAACAAATAACCGCAATATTTGTAAAGTCAATATAGGTTTAGACACCATACGCTGAAGAGAACTGGAAACATACGAAGGAAAAAAGAAACTTACGTCGGGATTGAGCTCAACAGGTAACTATCGCTACTACGCTTTCACTGCTCTACGAATAATTGTGCCTTAAGGCGTTGTGCGCTTCGTCCCAGTTTCTTGGCTATTCAATGTGTTTGTACGTGGTTTGCCGAAAAAGGAAGGAGAGCTCCCCTTCGTTTTTTTTTTTAATATCAGACATGTAATAAACTGCCCGCATACCTCAGCCAATTGTTTTTTTTTCTCTGCGATGAAAACCTATAATGGTGAAAGCAACAGCCCCAAGAATCGCCGCTAGAATTCATAGCAATGAGCCGCAAGTCATTTAGTGAATCATCACGTATGGGCAGTGAAATTGCTCACCAGAAAGAAGCGCCCGCGAAATTTCTTGCGCAGTTTACGACCGAGAGGTTTTCTAAACTATGTGCCATCCGCGCCTTAAACCCGGAGCTATTTCTAGTGCTGCGATAAAAAACCCTTAAGCGCTCGACTGCTGCTTATTTCCAAAAGAGACAGAAAGCGAGAACACTATAATAAAAAATAAAGATAAAGTGCCTGCATTTCAGAGCTGATATGTAATGCGTAGTGTACAGTTTCTTAAAAATAAGGAAAAAGAAAACATTGAGGAAAAAAAATTCGGCAGATCCCAGGTACCGTGGGAGTCGATGTTATTCGAAGCATGCGGCGAGAAGGTGACTGTAATGTAATTTTTTTTTACTGACAACAGGTTACAAAATGACGCTATAAATTTGTATAAATTTTATACGCACACTTTTATGTTGAATAACCGCATATGTGTTATGTAACCAGTTGTTTACGGTTGGGTAACGCTGCTAATGGCAACGTGGGTAATACCAACACCAGAAGCGGTAAGCTGATATGTAGTGCTTATACGTGTCCTGAGAACGCACGCACGTTTCACAAACCCGTGTGCATGTGTGGAAGAAGTTCTTGACAGTTCTAGTTTGAACAAGGGCATCATCACCCTGATCAGTGAGCACCAGTCATGACTTGTTATAGGATCCGGTCGTGATCGTGGTGACGAGGGGTCCACGTGTAGTGAAGCATGCGGAATAGTAGAGTTGTTGGAATTCGTGGATGCCTCAGTCATTTTGTCGACAAGTTGTCTGTCGATAGAGCCGGTGGCATATAGAACCTGAAACCGCCTTTCGCGTTAGTGAGGTATAGGCCGTCGAGGCTGGTAGGCCGGGTTAGTGCTACGTAGACCAACATCAGTGGATGGTGCTTGTATTCGTAGACTACCTGGGCGTATTGGCCTACGTAGCCTAGTCTACAAAGCGGCTGTCAATAATTCTGGCATCATCCTCGGTCAGCATGAGGTCATCACCCAGGCTCGTAAGAAATGAAGAGAACAGTGCGTCGTTCTGGCGGACGAAGTGCACATTACGGTACGGTGATGTGGATATCATATGTAACTTTCGTTAATATATTCCTCCGGGGTCAAGCACTGCTTCAATATAGCTTGCTGAATCACAGGAATACAAAAGTAATGTTTATTACATTCCTATAAAAGCGGAGCCAAGACTGGAACCACAGAGGTTAATCTGATATAACGCCTGTATACTAGGACTACATATCGTAGGAGTACCATGTAGTCTTTATTGCTTTCTTGTAAAATTAGATAGCAAGCACCACAACCACAATTGACGTTGCACCGATATTACGCCTGCGTAGCTGTTTTTCCAAACCAGTTTATAGACCTGGTGCGGCTCAGTGGTAGAATACCTGATTGCCACGCAGAATGCTTGGGTTCGATTCCTGCTGGGATCCCAATTTTCATTCTTTTCATTCGTCAAGTCAATGCTGCCGATGTTGGTTTTCCTTAACGCTCTAGCATTTAAGTTACCAATGCTTGTTCTCGCCGTTCCTTGGCATATATAAACTGTCAATCACCTGTGGCGCGTACCCGTAGACCGCGGCCCGTGGTAAACGGGTATGTGCCACACGTGTCTAGTGGAAAGGGTTTGACGACGTACCCGACAGGATTTTCTCGTTATTCATGTCATGACCCGACAATCATATTCGTCAAAACCTCTTACCTTCCCATGCCAATTTTAGTCTACACCAAGTTAAGGAGGCGATCATGAGAGCACCCAGACGTAGGCGGCTAGATAGATAGATAGATAGATACGTAGATAGAAACGCTCAAAGTGCCAAAGGTTCGCAAAGAAATGCTTCGCATTTAATAAGTTCCGTACGCATGAGAGAAACTGATCGTAATTACATTCCTTTTGAGACTCGCGATCTTCTTTTTTTTTTCACAACCACATTTTAGAAAACATCACCGGGGAATGGAGCTTTGAGTGTGCTATAGAGACAGGATAAGAAACACTTCTCTCATATGCTGATGGACACGTCTTCCCGTTTTTTAAATCGGAATGAACTCACCTTCATTTTGCAAGTGTTTTTTATTGCTTTTCTGGTTTTTCCTTTTCTAGCCATTAAGTTGAGCGGCCTTGCATTTGCAAACGAAAAGGAATGTTTCTTGTTTACTTCGCTTCAAATATTGCGCAGTATTTTGCAGCACGAGTGTCCGAAATAGACAAGAGTGTCGTTTTATTTCTACGAGTGTACGGTTTGTCCTAATGGATCGCGAACGGGAGAACACCGCGCGTAGGCCATTTCAATCGCGTTCATTGCAGGATGAAAACTACACAACTCGCATTCCGTCGCTACTTTTAATTTTCCGTTACGCTCTGCGGTCTCTGGCCCGTTAGCAAGCGGTATTTCAATTCTATTGCATAACATCGCTCACCACCGTTGCGTGACGGAACACGATAGAACCTTGGATGTGGTTTGAGTAAAAAATGTCAGGCGTTTGAGTAAAAAATGTCAGGAGTTTCAAAGACGGGGACACACGGTCCAATTAACGATGTTTACTACGGCTAACGTTGTTTATCAAATTTGCCTCAGCATTTCTGTTGAATCCGGCATGAACAACATTACGTCCTCCTTCTGTTCCCTGTTATGCGCCACGTTTGAAAGAATTAACGCAAACAAGATTACAGTGCATTTCATGACCTGCTGCTTTCGCAGTGAACGAGTCTACGAATCGCTGAACCTTAAGAGTCTTCTAACAAAATTGTTCTCTTTTGCTTTTTTTTACATCTTCGGTAGTGTTGATTCTCGAGATATTTTTTTGAGCAACAGTCACTTTGATACTCCAGCTCCCACGGAATGCTGGAAGTGTTCTTCCTTCAAATAGCAATCCTTCTAAGTTCCTCGAGGGTTTGAGTGCAGATGACGCTTTTATATCATCTCTCAGAGGCCACTATGGGATTCGTGGAAATGGCGTCGTCGTCTAGGCTTCAGCACTTATGTGTAGCAAGAGACATCTTCCCTCTAGGAGTATAGGTGAGGACGTGACTGATCTCTCTACATCTACTTACGAAGAGCCGAGTCCGTACTGCCTGTAGTGGGCGTTACGAAGGTTTGTCATGAGTCATGACAAATGAAGGGCGAGTAGAATCGGAGCAACGCTTCGCTCCTCAAAATGACTTAGAGGTCTGCTCACCATTCAACAAAACTCTATACTACTACTACTACTGCTATAAAAGCGGAGCCAACACTGTAACCACAGACGTTAATCTGATATGACGCCTGTACCGTAGGCGTACATATATAGTGTTTACTGCTTTCTTGTAAAATTAGATAGCCAGCACCAGAACCACAATCGACGTTGCACCGCCATTACGCCTGTATAGGCTGTTTTTACAAACCAGTTTATAGACCTGGCGTGGCTCTGTGTTAGAATACCTGATAGCCATGCAGGATGCTAGGGTTCGATTCCTGCTGGGATTCTAATTTTCATTCTTTCCATTCGTCGGGTCAACGCTACTGATGTCGGTTTTTCTTAACGCTCTCGCATTTAACTTACCAATATCTGTTCTCGCCGTTCCTGAGTAGATATAAACTGTAAATCAACTGTGGCGCATACCCGTACATGCAGCCCGTGGTAAACGGGTTGCCACACGTGTATGGAAGAAAGGGTTTGACGACGCACGCCACAGGATTTTCAAATTATTCATGTCATGACCCGACAGTCATATTCGTCAACTCTTCTTACTCTCCCCTGCCAATTTTGGTCTACACCAAGTTAAGGAGGCGATCATGAGAGCACCCAGACGTAGGCGGCTAAATAGATAGATAGATAGATAGATAGATAGATAGATAGATAGATAGATAGATAGATAGATAGATAGATAGATAGATAGATAGATAGATAGATAGATAGATAGATAGATAGATAGATAGATAGATAGATAGATAGATAGATAGATAGATAGATAGATAGATAGATAGATAGATAGATAGATAGATAGATAGATAGATAGATAGATAGATAGATAGATAGATAGATAGATAGATAGATAGATAGATCTACTCTTGAAGACGAAGCTCCAGCGTCCTCCAAGTTTTTGTTACCATAATTCCGAATCATATTTACGGAGAAGCAAGTAGAAAGCTTTCTTGTAAGTGTGGCCGTCCAGCAGAATATGTGAAGCAAGAAAAGTGGTTGGACAGATTTTCTGAGAAATTTGTTGTAACATTGGTCCGTCAATGAACTTTTCTGTGATTTCTATCTATTACTTTCAGTCATGATCACAAAACCACACCACGAACGCAGACGTTGACCAAGAAATAACGTAGGTTAACACGGCATGGACCCACAAGGTTTGCTTCAAGGCTGTTATTTACTAGTGTACTCTACACCACACGAGCGCTGATGATTTACGCAGGAGAACATTAATGCCGAGCAGGCAAATTTTCTTTCACAGATGAAATCGTGAAATGAGCTTTTATTATTGTTTTATTATTACTTAATTAAATAAATTCCTCCTTGCTACTGCTGAAAGTCGTAAGTGTTTATATTACGTTGTCATTTGCAACAATATTTTATTACGTTATTTAATGTTTTCTGACAGTACCGTCTTCTACGTCTCGTCACAGTTGAGGCCAATTTCTCATGTTGCTGTAGCCTTCCAATATGACCAAGTTTCTGAGCAGAATACCTATGCACGTCTATTTTAGGCTCAAAGGACCACTGGGAAAGAAAAACAGAGGAATCATATTCAAAACTACTATATCATCGCGGCCCCTAGAAATTTTTCTGCAGTTTTTTTCCTACGCTTTCAAAACTATATAAGAAATCACCACAGTGCCGGCCAATGTTCGACATTTTCTTCCTACCCTGAAAGCACTTCGATCTAAACGACTCGAGGGCACGCCGACTTCGAGGCCGGCATTTGTTTCGGGCGCACTTCTTTTCTTTTCTTCTTTCTTTTTTTACTTTCTATCGCGTGGTGTGCACTTGGAGAGACCTGAGGTGGGCCGATGCTCGACTGGCAATCGCAAATCCGACGCTCGCGAGCTTGCGTCTCTCCAGAAGGCGTGTTCGCAGCCTTTCACACGTATGGCAAATGTGGAAGTTTCGCGGAGGTAGAGCCACGCTCTGTTGGCTTCTACTGCGTGCTTGAGATGCTTGAGGTGAAACACCGTACAAATAGCGCGCGAGCTGCGAGGGAATTCCTTGAGAGGCGTGCTGAAAGCGCGCAGAACAGATTCAATGATTACAGTCGGTTATAACGTAAGAATAAATACAAACTCAGATCTGCAGGGCGTCTGCCATTCATCCGTGCAAGAATCGCGCTAGGCTGTTCCCGTTCTCCCTCCGAGTACTTTTTCGCGGCTAATGCAAATACTACGCATATTAACAATTAAAAGTGTGTCGACCGTACTTAAATGGTTACGTTTGGCTAAGCTGTGGTGTTGTAATCGTTTCAGAACCAGCTTCGTTACTAGATTAACCCGAGCAGCCTGAACTTATTTCCAGTTAGAAACTCTTAAAAAAAAGCGAATAAGTATTGCCTATATTGACTATTTTCGATTACAAAATTTCAAACGAGAGCTTCGCAACTTCATTTGGTGTAGTGCGGAAAGCTAGGCAAGGAGTTGTAATGGATGCGTACCTTGAATCACCGCGTTGAACAACGGAGGACGCTGTGGTTGAAGTGACCTAGAATGAGGGCTGTTCGATTGATTTCACTGTAGCCTTAAGGTAAGCCTTGATTCAACCTTAAGATTGTCTCGCGTTCGACAAGCTTCAAAAAGAGCCTTTTTTCGAAGAAGTCAGCGGGTCACAAAGAAAACAGGTCCTGAAAAAAAATGCAGTGTCATCAGAAGAACTGCTTAGAGTCGACAGTGAGCTAGTCGCTAGACCATCTTTACCGCGCAAGATAAAAGTCATTAGGCAACCGCACCGAGCTAGTTAATAAGCTGCAACCGCCTTCTTGATGGTGACAGCAGTTGCAAAATGGTTGCGGGACACCAGCTTTCAGGAGGAACAAGTCTGGCAAAGCTTCAATTAATGATGAACTTAGACTGCACGCAGCTTCCTTGCGAGACTGTAAGTGGTTTTTAAACATTTAGGCGTGACTGCAGATCAGAAGATTCGCTCCTTAGCTTGATAAAAACATCGGGCTTTCGTAGGATCCCTCAGGCGCGCACTTAAGGACAAAGAAGACCACGCACGTGTCATGTATCCAGTTAAAGAGATATGAAACAAAACAGAACGAAACGAACCGCTAAAATCCGCGTAAGAAAGGTAATAATAATGCGGTTAGCGAGAAGGCAAAAATGTGAGTATGGAAAACGAAACCAACTAAGCGTATGTGCGCTAAAATACATGTATGAAAAAGTAGGTACGTTAAAGAATAAAAAGATGGAATATTGGTTTGGATGGTAGGCGATGCGAGGTAGCTCTCGAATACTGGTGGTCCCCGCGGACATACGGTGCCGTGATCCGTATTTAATGATCTTCCCTTGGTGACTGCGCTCTGTGGGGACCACGAGAACAATACCGGTGCGTAGTACCCGATTATGCGCCACATCTGCTCACGGAAGTTGGACGAGAAATGTTATTATAACTGAGACCTTAGTTCGGAAATCTCTTTCCGAGTTTGATATTGCTTACGTTGTCTCACTAAACGCGTCGAGACTATCTTTCTGAACAACAACCCACGGCAAAATGGAGCTGGTCAGCCTCGTGTTATAAATATCAAGCAACTGTTAAGAAGCAGCTAAAGTTATGATGGGCTAAAGCGCAGAAAAGATGTCCGAAAACTATGCGAGGCTTTGAAATTAGAACAAGGTGCTGAAATAGCTGTAGCATTCTTCTTAGCTGAGGTAAACTTTCCTGCACAGACTAATACTTATACTTTAGTTTGCTGCTTGAGTGAGACTAATGCAAACTACGCTAAACGGAGTATGATTAAAGAACTTCGACTGCGGAAATGTATCTCTCGGCAACAAAGCGAGTTTGCTCGTTTAGACGGGTAATTCCAGTGACATTATTTTTATGCTTCAAATGCCATTTGAAGGACGCTCGCTTCATATTTATATCAGTGTCTAAAGACCACTGTCGACCAGTATTCGGTTGAAGATGCATTTAACTCAGCCATTCTGCTGGGATGACATACAAAATACAATACGTTGTTTTTTTTTCAGATGTGCTGATGTGTGAACTAATTACTTTCTTTGTTACATTTGTTTGCCTAATATGTCTACGGTGTTACTTCTTACATTTAATGATATGGTGCTGATATTTTCGTGCATTTTGAATTAACACGCAGGGACATGAAGCAGTATTTTTTCGTGTATTAAAGAGATCTTATAACTTTAACATCTTTCATAAGACGGCGTCGACTTTTTGTAGCTAGAACGCTGGGAGTTCAATTTTTAAACATCTTTTTTTACACATTGGACAGGTCTTGACATGAGTACTTTCTATGAAACAAAAAAGGCTATAAACAGACGTATAAACAAGCACGAACTGCCATGAACTCGTATAATTAAACTGAAAAACTCCATCACATACAAGTAAGAACCTCGTACGTGATTTGTTTCGCAGAAATTACTTAACAAGAGAAAGGGAATCTCAGAATTTGCCTAAGCGATATAAATTGACGCCAATGACCGAGCAAGATCGTGGATAAATCAGACTATGCATGGAAGTCACAAGGGTATCCATGGCACTCCCGCATGAAATATTTCATTCTTATCAGTTGAACCGTATAAAGAACAAGAACCTCAAAGTCTTACTGAACAGTAAGTTTACTTGATGGTTCTGAAAGCAGTTACAAATAAAAAAAACAACGGAGCTTTTAGTAATGAGAAGCCTCCTCAAATTTCTTCCTTTCCGACTGGACAGTTTAGGGCACGACGCTGAAACATAATACATGAGCGCGAACGTGAACTTGGGTTTTGGTTTATGCAGGTCCGTGATGGTAAGCAGTAATGTTCGCTGTTTTGAGAAATTTGCCTCGGTAAAACCAGAAGTTAGGAACTTTCAAATCTGAGTTCTCCGAGCTGTGATGAGAAATTCGCGATGCAGAGTTTCTTCTTGTTTTTCTGTTCGTACAGAGATGGTTCGAAGAAGTTTGATGTTACGAACAAACTAAAGCACTAAAATGAAAATCAAAGCGCTCCTTGGAATGCTAGCTGGTGCCACTTGCTGTTGGTGCGCAATGCGGGAGATGAAATAGTGGATTCTGTATTCAGAGAAGAGGCGATGTCGGGTCGATCCATCATACTTTAGGATATAGCGCTGTTGCGTTCGCATATCACACTTCTCCATACTCATGCTTGCAATTTCAGTGCAGTGTAGTGGAAACTGTGGGTGGTGTCAGATACAGCATAATGCGTATAGCGTATTCAGCGCACACCGTCGACTCTTTTTTTTACTCACAGGAATATCGAGGCGTGTATGTTTTTTTTTAGTATCTACATGATTTTGATCTAGGGACGTGAGTAGTTAGGGCCACATGTGAGTCCGACTCACCCTCATGAAGCCTTTGAACTTCTATGCTGCTGGCACGCAGCTTACCTTTTCACAAAAAGACCTACAACGTATCTATGACACTGTTCACAACTGCACTTTCGGCTCTGTCGTACCTGTCACAGCGGAAGCTTTCATCATTCCCCAGCTAGTTACAGCATCGCGGTTCAAACTGGTCCACATATCCGCTTCTACGTCGAAGCTTGTTGATATCAGTGTGCTACCGATTATAGTTGATGTCATAATCGAGGTCATACACGCGGACATTGATGTCCTCCTGATTACATCTTATCTTGACCCTTGACAGAGCAGATCTTATGAACATGAACAGTTTAGCAGCACTGCCGTCTCTCTTGTTCTTCCACGGGTTTCCCAATTTCTGCGCTGCTTCAATTCTATCGATGTCGTATCAACTGACACAAGCTCCAACGTTAGCCGTGTAGGCGCTGCGATACGAAATTCCGGTAACTGGTCCAGCACTCCACTGTGGAAAGCAGCAGGCATAGGAACACCTATTGATAGATTACACGTGACGTCATGTACGCAGGTTCTTGACTAACGTACTGGTACTCCAACATGGCGGTATGGGTTACGTCAACGCGGCACAATAACGTGGCAGTTAACGTGCCTCAATGTGATAACGGCACCGCTGTAACGTTCTTGGCCTCCGTGCACCAATAACGAAAGAACCTGCATGTCAAGTACTGATACCAATGACGTGACGTCACAAACTCAGCGCTACCCCAGTATGGCGGTTTCAGTGACGTCAGTGCAAGCCGTATAGGTATAGGCAAGAGTTGAATTGCATGATGGTATCCGACTGCGTATTGCTTCTTTGATTGCTTCCCCGGTCACGGTGCCTCACGTGCTGGCTCGTGTTCAGCTCGCACGAGCATTGAGTACACTAAACGGGCGGAGTTATGTTGTCATAGCCTTACTTCTCACATAGCTTTGTAACGCGATAGTGGTGATCAGAACACGGACTAGAAGAAAGACACCATGCATGTCCTAATCGTCAATGCCATGTTACATAGCTATAACCAAAACCAACTGTTTACGAATGCATATCTTCACGGCCTGTACGAAATGTACGAAAGGCAGTATAAAATGTTTTGAACGGAAATGATTTCGCAACTAGTACGTCTCGAAGTACGCAGATGTGTGCAGATACCAAGAAAATGTGGTGCTTTCAGATTATTTGCGAACGTGGACAAACAGCAGCTTCACGAACATAGGAACAACGTAAGTGTGTAAACAACGCCAGAAAAAGAAGAAAGATAAAAAACTGTATCGCGCTCCGAGAAAGAGGCACTAAGAGGCAGACGCTATGCGAATTGGACGAACCAAACATGCAAAGCACTCACTACGCACGTGCAGGAAGATCAGGCCCTGAACTCGACTGGAAAGGTTGTTTCGTCGTGGAGCGGACGTACTTCCGGAATGCTATACCCTGGGGCGGAAATGCTTCCGAGAAAACATCTCTGAACGCACCGGTGCCCGAGTTCAGCACGGGCTGGATTTCGATATTCCTGTACAGTATTTTCTTCGTGAGCATTTCTACCGGACGATATCACAAAAAACGGAAATATGTATTTCATTATTTCTTTTAGCCCCGCCACGGTGGTCTAGCGGTTATGGTGCTTGGCTGATGAACCGCAGGTCGCGGGATGGAATCCCGGCCGGCGTGGCCGCATTTTCGATGTAGGCGAAAATGCTCGATGCCCGTGTTCTTGGATTCAGGTGCACGTTAAACATCCCCAGGTGGTCGAAATTTCCGGAGCCCTCCACTACGGCGTCTCTCATAATCATATCGTGGTTCTGGGACGGTAAACGCCAAGAGTTATTATTATTAGGTCTCTTTTAAGGGAATGGGGGGCGGGGGAGGGTGGAAGCAAAACTTCTGCATGTATTCTGACTTCGGTAGATATTTAACAAGCGAATAGACCCACGTCGTGGTAAAAACAGTAAGGTTAAGTGAAGTTTACTAACTTAGACTGTGTTACTTGCTGTAATAACGCTCTTGCGGTGTCTCATAAGTAAAGCTGAATGGTGTAGCATAACATGAGGCTAGATGGTGGATAGAAATAGTATACATAGCAGCTATTCGATATGAACGTCTTATATAAGCAACATAAATATACGAAGAAAAGCAGCACTACATGTTCAATGTAAATACGTGAATAATACGACACAAGGACATGTAAATATTATGTTTCCATTAAGATACCTTCTCGCGTATATTACCAGGACAAGAAACAGCCCTATCTTGTGAGGTATGTACATGTGCTGCGTTTGCAAGGTTCTTCACGTGTGCAGCTCTCTGATGTCCATTTGCACTAACATAAACACCCGAGATCGGACATTGATCTTCGATGCTTATATGTATGTGCATCACGGCAGTATATGGATTGATCAAGCAGTTGTAGAAAATTGAGTGTACTGATATGCTCGCGGAGACTTTTGGTTCAGAGGAAGAGCAACTGCCAAGCTTGCAAAACATGTATTTCTGGCGCAATACTTGAAACACGGAGATAGGACAGGAAAAAAGAGAGATGAGTGCCAAACTACCAACTGTTTATTGGCAGCAAAGGCTGCTCATGTGTTCCACGTTTCGCGCATGCTGAGATTACTGGCAACAGCAGGGATCAAACGGCGAGGGAACCATTAGAAACATTTAACATTAGAGGGAAGTGGTCCGCCTGTGTCAGTGACACATCAGTTGTGTTTATGGATCTGAGAAGTTATCCTTTTTTAGTAGACAGCTTTCGTGATGACATGCCTGACCTCACTCTATCACGCATCTGCGCATGCCCGGAGGTTTTCTTGGATTGCAGCCTTTGCTCTCAATAAACAGTGGTATAGTCTGGCACTCATCTGTCTGTTTCCATGTCCTCTCTTCATGTTTCAGGCATTTTGCCAGAAATAACATGTTTTGCAAACTTACGCACCAACACACCCAGGAACAAGTTCTTCTGGAACTGCCACGCCTTCAGGACGTGAACTCCGAAGCGCTTCACGGAGCCTTGTACAGCACTTCAATAAGAATCATTCCTTCTCGTTTCGAAAATACAAATTGGCGGATTGAAAAAACCTAATTCGTTAATAGAAAATAAGCCGATAATTCGGGGCCACCTTTTCCGGACTTCGCTGGCACGAGTGGTCCGCCGGGCGTTCTCCAAGAGAGCCGACTGGCTGTCACAGGGCAACTGTCACCAGACAGACGACACTTCGGTCAGCCGATTGATTTAAAGCCCGATTTTCCAGTAAATTCACATTAATTAAACAAATAACGTGAATATTTATTGGCTAAAAATGAATGACGAAATGTTTCAGTTACACCAATCACAGCATAGAGTGTACCCGTTCCTGAGGTAAAAATAGCAGCGCAAAAACGCATAATGGATTTCATCAGTCTTTCACTTTTGTTTAGAACTACTGTTGTGTGCGCGTGCCTGGTAAGGCTGCCTTGAGAGTATGTATGCATTGGCATCCGAAGGAATAAAGCAGTTGATAGTCAGCCCTTGTGTGTGTCGTGTTTTCTTTGTGGGGCGTCTTGCGTGTTTGCGCTGCTACTTTTACCTCAGGAATATGTACCAACTAGGCCCAAATGAAGTTTTATTGAAGTGTATCCGTTACATACGCAACAGTAGCACAGCCGTACCATTAGATACATGCTCCGCAGAAGTACGCAGGGGCACCGGCTTATGCACTACAAGAAACGGTTCTGCGCTGCCAGTTAAAACCCGATTGAAGCCAACCTTCTTTCTTTCTTTCTTTCTTTCTTCTTTCTTCTTTCTTTCTTTCTTTCTTTCTTTCTTTCTTTCTTTCTTTCTTTCTTCTTTCTTTCTTTCTTTCTTTCTTTCTTTCTTTCTTTCTTTCTTTTTCTTTCTTTCTTTCTTTCTTTCTTTGCTGAATACCCCTGCACGGGCAAAACACGAAACTAAGCGAGTTTGCTGTTATTTCATTACGCAGCTGTGCTGATGACGCGCGAATTTCTTATTGATATCCGATCCCTGTGCGCTAGAAGCGCGTGTAACGAGAAGCGTTTAATGCGCTAACGTTTTCGCAAACGTTTGCTTTTAGTCCTTTCATGAGAGGGAAATATATTAAGGGGCATTGTTCGATCAATTTCAGACTATTCGCTGCCCCTTACTATATGTAAAGATGTAAAACACATTCGGGTGCCCTTTGTAGAGGAGCCAGGCTCAAAGTCGAGCTCTAGTTGGATCAGTGCCGCCTTTAAACTTGTTGAATTTATTCATGGCGTAATTGACAGACGCGCACGCAGGCACGTCCGTATGTAACGCACGATAGTGGTAGAGCCAGGCAATGCCATTTTTGTCTTTGACGTCATCGTTAGAATTTAGAACAGACTTGCACGAGCGGCTGTAGACCTATAGTGATGAAGTTTTCCTCACAGGATTTCGGGAGTGTGACGTTGTGTGTGCGCTGCCCCTCTCTTTCTCTTGCTCTCTCTCTTTACCCTTCTTTCAATCTCCCTCATCTCTTTCCTCTGTGCAGGGTAGCATACCTGTTATGCTAAACTGATTAACAACGCTGCCTTTCCTCTATATTTTGTTTTCCTTCCTTGGCGTCATTTGGAATATTTTATTACCAATCGAACTCACTGCGCAAGGAAACACAGCAGGCGTTTGATTCTAAAAGCTCATGGAACACAAACAGGGAGTCGTATAAGCCGCGTATAGATTCTACAGCACATGAAGCATAGAAGTAAACCGTGGTTAAGGCCGACATGTGTGACCTGAGCCTGGCTCGCTAATCTCCAGGACAATCAATAAAGCTTTTCCAACCATCCATAAACAAACTGTTGCCGCAATAACTGAAGGCGAAAAAAAGACGAAGGAATAACGTTATGGATGCCGTGCCCTCAACAAGGGAGTGAGAGAAAGAAAGAAAAAGAGCGTTGCAAAAAGAAGCAAGTAAAAATGACTGCATTCAACTTCAGCGTACTAATTTGCTCTTCTTTCCAAGTGACTTCCAGCATTACTCTCCATCTGAGCTGTTGGTCGTGCCGTGGTAATGGGTTGTGGTTTTCCGCAACCACAAACTTTTATCACTTGGGTGACATCCTCGTTGCGATGATCCCGCAGAGTAGTAGTTGGTTCACTTTCACGTCTCTCATCGTCAGTCGGTTCTCCCTCAGCTAATGGCTGGTTGCGCCATAAGCTTCGCCCAAGCTTATTACGGCCGTAATCATGCACTTATATTTCAGCTCTTCCATCCATCGTCGAAGCAGCTTTCGGAGAGTGTAGATTTCACGGCGTGTTTTCCAGCTTCCAAGGGAAAAATGGTAACCAAAAAAATAGTTCAAAGCATAAAATACTGATAACCTTTAGCTGCAGGGAGGAAACATAGATTGCTGGCAAATCGATAGTAAAAAAAAAAATCGCGCGTTGCATCGCACTACGGAAAAGAGATGCCTCCCTCTGATGTCATATTTGCTTTTAGTAATATAAATGCAAGGTATATGAACTGATTTGCTTTTACCGTAGATATGATGGCACCATTGAATAATTTATCACAGTCTTTCTAGCTACCACTAAGTTGGTGACAGGGAAGTGTTTGCTGTACCTGACAGGCTTTTCAGGTCTCAAACTGAAAAGTTGAAGAAAATTTTTAAATTAAAATTTTTTTTTTCAGTACTAGAAGGGTGCCAACAATGACCAGGCAGGAGAAATAGACGCTGCGAGAATGAGACATGTTTAATTTATATCCTGGTTTTGGATTTTCATTTTAATACGGTGTACATGACAAGGTAGAGAGCGTTCCCTCGCTCCGTACCTTATTCAAGAGATATTACCATACTTTCCACCGTGATTATGCGACTAGCGATATATTGCTCTGCAGTGATTATCGCAGTGTAAGACCCTGCTTGCAACGCTGATAATACCCACGTAAGCTACGAATCACCTGCGAGCTTTCCCTTTGCCAAACAATTTAATCATGAAATAGACGCGATGCCCTGATTATGTAGTAGGGTACGCATTTGGGCTGGTTCGTTCATGATTAGGAGCGAAAAACAGCGCTAAAAAGACGGGACAAGAAAGGACACGAGACCACGGCGCTGACTAACAACCAAATGTGTATTTATTCCTTCACTCAGCATAAATATACTTCACCACTATCGCAATGAAACTACAGAAAAAGAAAAATGAAGACAGCCCGCGCAGAGGCAGTAAGGCGATCAATGGGACATGAATGCTATCTCCTTCGGAAGGAGGGAAATCGAGGGGGAAATCTATATCAATTTAGCCACCCTGATTATCTTTTTTCCTGCCCGCTAAGACGAATTTCTGCAGCATAAATATCACCAAGAGACATCAGCCTTTACAGGTCTTTCTTTTCATCAACAGTAATGCATGATAAATGTTGGTGACTAACAATAGTGTGACGGAGATGGTACGACTCCTTCGTCATAAAAGAGAACAAAATGAAAAGCGTAGGCGAAGGAAATAACGCACCAGGGACGAAGAAGGCAGGAAAGGAGGAAACCGTCCACGCCAGAGACAGAGCGTTCAGTCGTTATTGTCTGCACAATAACTGCCTTCAGGGATCGAGGTGTTGTTGGGACGTAGGCGATTGTGGCGCCGCCTATAGGCATGGCTGCCTTTCGCCGACGTGCCTCATTATGTGCGTTGTACTTGCGCAGCAGAAAAGCAATAAGAGGCACCTGCAAAAGAAGGGAACAGGCCTCGGTAAATGAAGGTGCGAGAGTCGGCGCTTACAGCTCAGGCTTTGCATAGTGTTGGCGACGTCCGATGCGTAACGTCAGGCACAGATTAGTGCATCTGCGTTCGATCGATGCCTACCTTCATGTCCCCACGGTGAGTGGCTCCAGTAGCTGACATTCTTTGTGCATTCCGATTTTCTCTGTGAGACGGCTGTGTCTAAACAGGCGATTGAAGCCGCGCACTATGTTGTTTCGGCTGTCATTACCGGGTATTGTTTTTAGCGAACAATAACACGCGGTTTGAATTAAAGGTGAGAAGAATTGCTTTGGCGGTCGGCGAGTGCCACTCTATTCGGCAGGATGTGTGTTTGCGTGGAGCTTAGTACACACTCCAAGAAGCACTAATGACCCTGTACAGGCAGTTTCCAAATCAATCAATCAATCAATCAATCAATCAATCAATCAATCAATCAATCAATCAATCAATCATCAATCAATGACACGCCCGATCGGTCCGGAGAGCCATTCTCCGAACAAAGCGAGGATATTAAAGTGCACGAGTGCGAGTCCGAGCTTGATTCCACTAGCACACTGCTTCTTCTTATGACCGATCGCGAAAATAACCTTTGCTGCTGACTAAGCCAATAAAGTTCGTTGTCTGTCTGTCTGCTGACTAAGCGATGAACTGGATGAACAGCCACGCCCTCCCCTCCTTCTCATCCTCTGCATGGAATTGCGCACCGCATGGATGTCAATCTCTGCAGCGTTGTTGCGCATTGCACTTGATATTATAGCACTTAATTAACGGCTTTACGAAAACTACGCCTCACAAAGAGCTTCAGCATGCGCGTTAAATCCATATATTCCTTGTTCATGTCATGTGTCGGTGACACCGCGTGATATGTGGTTGCAAGTACTGTTCCTGGTATGTATGCCGTACAATCACTAATCGGCTGATCACTAATGCTCACACTACAGTACTGCATCGTCGCCAAAATCTCCCTCTTCCTTTGCCCTCCGTTGCCTAATCCCTTACCGCCGCTGTGCAGGTGCAGACTGAAGGGGCATGCTCCGCTGCGCGGGCTCTGTACCCTTTCTGTAATTAACTTTACGTAACGCTTCCAAGATGGTTTTCACGCGAAGTCAACTGCCGAACGAGAATGCGCTATAGGAGACCAAGTACTTTTCTTTGACCTATGCACATCCATCAGCATTTTAGATCAGTCGTCTCTAACGCTGTCCACTCTATAGTGACGCAATTTAGCCACCGCGACAAGCATTTGCCGCTGTGGAGCGAGACGAAGCGGACACAAAGGCGAACAGAAAAACAGCTCCCTCACTCATATGTGCTTACCCACTTGTGCATTCAGTCAGTCTTGAGTAAATGTGTTAAGGTAGAAAGTTGGAGAAACTGCATCTCATCCATGTTCTGTTTATCGCGAAAAGGGCGTACGATTACTGAGAGATACTGAAGGGAGACCGCGTGAGCTAAATGTTTGCGCAAACGTCGTTTTCAGCGCTGAGAAAAACCACCTCGGGTGTCGGTGTATTCCTTGCGCAAGCAAAACTGTGAATCACGTACGGCGGGGGAAAACAGCTCTGCGGTAAGGAAAACACATTGGGAAGACAGTGATAGAAAACAGGGACGGCTCCACCGACTGGGTTGCTTGCTCTTAGACAGAGGGCCACCATCCGAAAATAAACGAACGCCTCTATCTTTAGCTTGCATCGCCTTGGTGATGAATTCTTCCAGCTAAATCACAGCCAGCCGAATCACAAGCAAAACTAGGAAAGGTCAGTTCAACTAGACAGGAAAATAATTGCCACAACAATGGACGCCTGCGGTACGACGTTACACAACGCTCTTAAATGCCATGTTTCGTTTCGCCACCTGCCACATTGATCTAGTGGTTGTGGTACTCGACTGCTGATCCAAAGGTCGCGGGATAGAATCCCGGCCGCAGCGGCCTCGTTTGGATGGAGGCGAAATGCTAGAGGCGTGCACGTTCAAGAACCCCAGGTGTCCAAAGATCCCGGAGTCCTCCACTACAGCGTCTCTCATAATCATATCGCGGTTTCAGGACGTAAAACCCAAACACTTAGTATTTTTATGTTTCATTTCGCCTTTCAGCCGAATAAACGCACGACTAATAGCTGACTTTCCAAATCTTGTATGTTTTGACATTCTATGTGTCTAGCTATAATTTGGAATTCTATATGACGAAGAGATTGCCACGTTGTTAACTTAGCCGCAGTGTTTCGCGAAGCGCACGAAGGTAAGGATCGAGTCAGTTGCGCCTTAAAGCTATCGCTCGCATAGGCGGTCGCCTTGGAAGTGGTTCTACCGCCAGGTTTTCAATAGATTTTTTTTTACTTTGATGCTATATAGTTGACCTTTTGTCGGCATTTGTACGTGTGACCATAAACTATTCATCCACAAGTACGTGCCCTTGCAGTCCACCTTCCATCTTTTCGTGTTCCCTTGCCGCCATGTCACGTACTCCCGTCTCCCCTCGCTTCTACGCGTCTTCGTCGATAAAGCAGGTTTACAACCGAGTCCGATGTCTCCATCGTTTGTCTTCGTTAGCCACGTGACTTTGGTGGCGACGCAACAGATTTCGGCTACCTCACGTCTGAGCAGCTCCAGACATTAGTTTTACTCAGTGCTTTCCGTTGGCGGACAGAAAACTACGGCCGTGTGCATGAAGTTGTTGCCCTCCGGTAAGGTTTGCCCATGGGTAAAAAGGTTGGCCCAAAAGAGTGTAAGCTACTGTTACATAGTATGTTAGCAAATTACAATGGTAAGCGAAAGAAGTCGCTAGACTCCAGATACGGTTTCATTCAATTAAGAAAATTCATTGCTCCTGACTACAATTAAGATGTACCGCGACTTCTGGGTTCGATTATTCAGAAGTTCGCACCTAATCTTACGCAACGTCGAGATACCCTTGGGAAACAATGAGACCATTACAGTACTGTGAGAAATGAAGGGGGGGGGGGCTTAGGATCACGTCTTGCGCTCTCTCTACCTCACCGCATTTGGCGCCCTTCAAAAAGGAAACACACATACGCTCCCTTTTACAGACTTCGCGATTCATATAGAAATAAACATGATTTTGGTCTTACATTACTGCAGTTGCACCGCGTTACCATGGAACTGCATGTAAGCCGCTATATTTTACATAGTTGTACACACGGTCAACGTCATCTGTGCTATTCATCTCAATTTCACCGGAAATATACGGCCTTCCAAGTGCGGCTTGTAAAATAGCATAATTTAGACCTTATTCTCCCCCTCCACACTGCCTTGCCAGTTAAGGAGGCCATGGTCTCCTCCCAGGAACCTCTCTCCCAAACAAGTAAGAGTGTGACTATGAGAGATAGAGAGAAATATAGAGGAAGGGGAAGGGGGAGGGAATGAATGAAAGAGGAAAAGACAGTCTATAACTACACTACAAAGTCATGACAACAGCACTGTCTAAAAGCAACGCACCAACATAATCATTGAACTGTGAAAACTACTGCACTATTGTATGAGACTCGACCAGAACTAGAAGTAGCAATGTGCGTGCAGCAGCTATCACATGCTACTCAAAGCGAATCCGTATCCGAGTTAGGGATAAAAGGCACGCTTTGGCGAGCAGCCTCCCATTTGGTTGACTGTCCTTAGTGCCTTCATATTATTGGCCGATGTCGTCCTACAATTTTATAAATGTCCTTCAATAAGTGACGCTCACTCGTGCATATTCTAAGCTGGATTCAGGATCCAGAGGCTGAAGTAACAAAGCTTTTTATTTCGTAAGTACTCTATTAGTGGCGAATCACCTTCGCTAGTGATAGGTCGAACACCATGACTGGCGGAAATTTTCTCTCGCGAGCAACTTCAAAGTAAGAGCTGCTTGCAAATACCGGCTTAGATTTTCGTCTGTACTCTTGTTTGATTGCCGTGCGAAATTATAATCAACTAGATGCACGTGATTGACGAAGTTTTCGATAACAAGAAGTTACGAAAATGATTAGTCTTAAAAGCATTAGCCCAGATTCCGTTCATGAGCACTAGCCCATGTCGCGATCTTCGTGGGGGCCTTTTCAATAAACTGTGTTGAGAACTCGTAGTTGAGGAAGATGCTAGCGCCCACACTGGGGAATAAAGCTTGGAAGTCGAAAGTGGCTGCTCCGGTCACCTCTTAAAAATGAGCGAACTATGATCGAGCAGCACCCATCCTCGCATTCCATAACGTGCGCTCGAATATTTCTTCAGCAACTGAAGAAACAGGGAAACATGATAACTTAGTCAAACCTGAACATTTGATCGCAACTTGGATCTCCATTCGTACTTCATCGATGCGAAGCTTCGCTTCTATGTCTGGCTTTGGTTGAAAGTTACCTTCACGAAAGCGTACACAGTGGTGATTTGGATGATCGACAGTGCGGCATGCGATGTTTGCGGCACCGTAGAAGACATCGACCACTTGTTATGACACTGCCCTTTATTTGCTATGTATAAACAAGCGCTTTCCAACAAGCTGCGCCAACTGAAAGACTAGCCACTTTCCGTACAGGTGCTGCTAGAGCACCGTCCCTATCGCTCGTCGGCCCACAAGGCTCACAGTGAAGGCACTCTTGTGCTTCTTGAGGACGACGGCATTCTGCGAACGCCTTTGACTTGCATATGGTGTAGTCCCGCCGCTTGTGTCAGTGGATAAAATTATTTCTCCTCTCCTTACCTTCCTCCTCCCTTCTCTCTCATCTTTCCATCCCCCTTTCCGAATTCCTCAGTGTCGGGTAGCCAACCAGACGCTATTCTGTATAGCCTCTCTGCCCTTCTGCCTCCTTCCTTCCTATGCCTATAATATTGTGAGCATTATTCATATGCTTCATCCTCTCACCTGTAAATACTCATCATCACCACTTGGGTCTGAGTAGCGGGGCTCAGGCTCGATATAAATAAAGAAGAGTCTTTCGGCTTGACCGTCGTCTCACAAGTGGTGGATTGTGCTGTACGATTCCTCAGTCCTCTGGCTCTACCGGTGGCGCTACGCCTTCCACTTCACTACACCCCTGGAGCTCCGTTCAGGTCGCCGTTTGAACTCGGAGACATTGGCAATGTCGCACGACGAGAACTCCAACGCTGGACCATCCACGACACCTGCCCCGTCAGGAACCCCTTCCTGCTTGGTTACCACCCCTCAGAAGGATCCACCGGTGTTCGCTGGCCTTCGTGGGGACGACGTCGAAGACTGGCTGGAGCAGTACAACCGCGTCAGTGCACTCAACCACTGGGACGACCCTGCAAAACTTACTCGTGTCGCCTTCTACCTGACGGGTGTAGCCAAGACTTGGTTTTTCAACCACGAGTTGGACTTCGTCGATTGGACCTCCTTTAAGCACCAGCTGCGACAAATTTTCGCGAACCCATCAATCCGCTCCGACATCGCGAAAAAGAAATTAGCGGAGCGTGTCCAGCAAACCGGCGAGTCATACACTTCTTACATAGAAGACGTCCTCGCCCTTTGTCGCCGCGTGAACAGCTCAATGACGGAGACGGACAGGGTGCGCCACCTGCTCAAAGGAATTGGCGCTACGGCATTAAACGCCCTTGCAGTGCAGAACCCGACTACCGTCTCGGAAATCGTCGCCACGTGTCAGCGCCTTGATGAGATCCATCTGCTCCGTTTGCAGCCTGACACGTCTCATCTGAGCACAACCACTGACACCGAACTGCGCAGCTTGATTCGTTCCATCATACGAGAGGAACTCCAAGCACAGGCTATGTCCTACCCTCTTGAGCTCCGTACGACATCTCCGGGCAGCAGCCTCCGCAACATCGTCCGAGAAGAACTTGTTGCCATGAGGTGTACGGAAATTCCCAGGCACGACCCCGTACGACACCAACTTACGCCCAGGTTGCGGCCCTAGCGCCTCCTCAACAGATACCACCCCACGCGCCCACAATGCACGGTTCCGTGAATGCTTTGTCACCACGAGCGTCGCTTCCCTCTCCCAACGCCTGGCGCCCACCTCGACCAGTATGTTACTACTGTGGAGTCCGTGGACATATTTCCCGGTTTTGCCGACGCCGTCAACAGGACGAAAGACGGGGTTACGACTACCATGAACGAGACGAGTTTCCCGCTCCGGTTCCACAATACAGTCGCCCCTACCAAGCTTACGAACGTCGTTCTGCATCTCCGCAGAGCCTCAACGGAGCCGCTGCTTCCCGTTTTCCGCGTCGCCGCTCTCCATCACCCATGCGCCGCTCCTCTTCTCCCCTTCGACCAGCTACTTCGGCCCCGGGCCATCGCCCGGAAAACTAAATTGTGCAGCTTTGGGAGGGGAAGCTGCATTGTTCGGGCTAAGTCAAACTCCTCCGCAGCGGCCCTCAAATGTACTGTTAGTATGTGCTGAAGGTGTATGGACTGAAGCATTGGTAGACACGGGGGCAGCACTTTCCGTTATTAGTATCGAACTGTGCTCTCGCTTGCGAAAGGTAAAAACCCCGTATACTGGCCCTCCCCTTCGGTGTGCCAATGCAGTTCTTGTTCGGCCTATTGGTGTGTGCACAGCGCGGGTTTTCATCGACGGCATACTTCATCACATTCAGTTTCTCGTCCTGCCGTCATGTACGCACAAACTAATTTTGGGATGGGAATTTCTCTCCTCAGCGTCGGCCGTGATATCTTGTCAACAGCGAGTCGCTCATATGACGGACACGGAATTTTCATCTCATGACGATGTTCGCAAACTGTGTTTCCTCACGGCGGTCGATTGTTCCATTCCACCTGGCGACGAGAATGTTCTGACGTTGACGTCCGATACCATCGTTAATGGTGATGTGTTTCTCGCTCCATGCGATCGCTGGATATCCCGAGGAATTGTCATTGCGCCTAGCTTGGTCAGGTTTCATGACAGCAGAGCGTTGGTCACTGCACGTAATCCTACACCTTCACCACTTGTCCTGCCCCAAGGTAGCGTTGTGGCCTGCTTTGCTGACACAGAACCTCTTGCCCTGATGCCTCTTCACACAGATCCACCCACCGTCGCCTACTACTATCAACGACCATGCGACAACCACTGCTCTAACAGCCACCATCAACCCTGATCTCCCTGCGGCGCAAAAGGAAGATCTCTTAGCACTACTTCGAAAACACAGTGCTTCTTTTGACATCCACTCCAAGCTTTTGGGTCGCACATCCGTCGCCGTGCACCGCATTGAAACCGAGGGCAATTCCATTGTGCGCCGCCGACCATACCGCGTCTCCTCTGCAGAGCGTAAAATCATCGAGGACAACGTCGCTGACATGCTGAAACGCGACATCATTCGGCCATCGTCCAGTTCTTGGTCGTCGCCTGTTGTGCTCGGCCGGAAGAAGGACGGCTCGGTACGATTTTGCGTCGATTATCGAGCTCTCAATAAGATCACGCGCAAAGATGTATATCCGATGCCGCGAATTGACGATGCCCTCGACTCCCTTCAGGGCGCTGAATATTTCTCAAGCCTTGATCTTCGATCAGGGTATTGGCAAATACCTATGCATGAAGTGGACAAGGACAAGACGGCCTTTGCAACACCCGATGGCCTCTATGAGTTCAATGTAATGCCCTTCGGTTTATGCAACGCTCCGGCAACGTTTGAGCGCATGATCGACACGGTTCTTCGTGGCCTGAAGTGGAAGACCTGCTTATGTTATCTTGATGACATCGTTATTTTTTCTTCCACTTTCCGCCAGCATCTCGAGCGACTGGACGAAGTTTTGACGTGCATTTCTAACGCTGGGCTTCAACTCAATACAAAAAAATGTCATTTTGCCAGAAAGAGCATCATCGTATTGGGCCACCTTGTTAGCAAAGATGGTGTTCGTCCCGATCCTGACAAGGTGAATGCCGTTACATGCTTTCCTCGCCCTGAAAATCAAAAGCAGTTACGAAGTTTTCTCGGGCTTGCGTCGTATTTCCGCCGCTTCATCCGCGACTTCGCCTCCATCGCGTCGCCCCTGCACAAACAGCTGACGTCGGGCACAGCCTTCACTTGGACAACCGAATGCGACATCGCTTTTGACACCCTCAAGGCGGCACTGACATCTGACCCCGTCCTCTGTCATTTCGATGAGCACGCCCCTACTTGTCTACACACCGACGCTAGCGGGCATGGCATCGGTGCCGTCCTCCTACAGCGTGATGCAACTGGTCGAGAAAGAGTCGTTGCCTACGCCAGCCGCGCACTCACAACTGCTGAACAAAACTACTCCATCACAGAGCAGGAATGCCTGGCTGTAATTTGGGCCGTACAGAAATTCCGCCCATATCTTTACGGACGCCATTTTACCGTAATTACAGACCACCACGCGCTATGCTGGTTGTCATCACTTAAGAATTTGTCCGGACGCCTCGGCCGCTGGGTGCTCCGTCTACAGAAGTATTCATTTGACGTCCTTTACAAATCTGGGAAAAAAACACCAAGATGCCGACGCCCTCTCTCGTTGCCCTCTGCCACTAACATCTCCGTGCAAGCCTCTTCATTCCTCCTCCCACGATGAAGTCGCTACGCGTCCACTTACGTTATCGGCACTAACGGTTGGTGGCCCGCTTCCTTACAATCGCCACACGCAGCTGGCCTCCTGTCAACAGCAAGACCCTTACTGCCATCGCATTATTCAACGACTCTGCGGAATGTCTCCACCGCCTAATGCCAGGTTGCGCCGACAACTCAGGCAATTCAAGCTTGAAAACAACGTGCTGCACCGGTACGTTTACAATGATGATGGACACCGGTGGGTTCCCGTACTTCCACGCTCGCTTCGTACGCAGATCCTTGAGGCCTTCCACGACGACCCATCTGCTGGCCACTTGGGATTCCATAAAACCTACAGCCGCATAAGGAGCCGCTTCTTCTGGCCTGGTCTGTCCACTTCGATTGCAAAGTACGTCTCTCTTGCGCACTATGTCAACGGCGCAAGCGGCCGACTTCACCTCCTGCTGGCTTGTTACATCCAATACCCTGTCCCGAGGAACCTTTTGCCATTGTTGGAATGGACCTCGTCGGACCTCTTCCCGTAACGTCCACAGGATATCGATGGATCGTAACAGCCGTTGACCATCTCACGCGGTACGCAGAGACCGCTCCTCTACGCTCTAGTTCTGCCTCTGACGTGGCCACCTTCTTTCTCGAAGCCATTGTCTTATGGCATGGTGCGCCCCGCGTCCTCTTGAGCGATCGCGGCAAGACTTTTCTGTCTACAGTGATTGAAGAAATGCTTAAAACTTGCGGCACAGTTCACAAGACCACATCAGCATACCACCCTCAAACCAATGGCATAACAGAGCGATTCCACCGCACACTAATTGATATGATATCCATGTATATTGGGCCCGCTCATGACAACTGGGACACAATCTTACCATTTGTGACGTTTGCTCATAATACCGCCATCCAACGCACTACTGGGTACTCGCCGTTCTACCTAGTTTACGGCCCGTTCGGCGACATTCACGATCGACGCTTCATTCTTACGCACTCCAACCGACAATTCTACAACTATTGCCGGAACAGTTCGTCTCGAGACTTCAAAATTGTCGCCAACTCGCTCGGCTCAGTACAGAAGCCAGTCAACACGACCGCAAGCAGCGGTATGACAGCTCTCATCATGACTTGTCTTTCTGTCCTGGTGACGAAGTGCTCCTTTGGACGCCTATTCGTGTCCCCGGACTATGTGAGAAGTTTCAATCGCGATTCCTTGGACCCTGCGTAGTTATTGAACAAACATCTCCTGTCAACTATCGCGTTACTCCCGTTGAGGTTTCTTCCGACCGTCGCTGCCGTGGTTCCGAGATAGTCCACGTTTCGCGTCTGAAGCCTTTCGTTCGACGTCTATCCCCAGTCTAAGTCGCGGCCAGGCTGGCCGCTTCAGCGCGCGGGGAAATTAGTGTGAGCATTATTCATATGCTTCATCCTCTCACCTGTAAATACTCATCATCACCACTTGGGTCTGAGTAGCGGGGCTCAGGCTCGATATAAATAAAGAAGAGTCTTTCGGCTTGACATTGAACGGTCCAATAATTTCGGTCCTCCCTGAAGTAGCCAGCATAACTGCGATTAGGTATAGGAAATTTTCCCTTCGAGCAGACGCCATAGAATCAATAACTTCATGGACAGAATTTAGACATCTAAAATTTCCATGGAAAATTCAGGGGTGTCAAACTAGACAATTAGAAGTATTATTAACTAGATTACGATGCCGAGTGCCCCCGTTGAATCTATATGCACACAGGGCTGGTCTGGTGATATCTCCCTCTGTCACTTTTGTCAGAAATCGAATCGATAGAGCATTATTTTTATCGTGGTCGCCGCTATATATTACAAGAAAAAGACTTCTTGAAACTCATTGTGCTAAGCTGGGGATAATTTTAACAATAGACGCTATTCTCACCTTCGGTGCTTCGGATTTGGGCGTCAGCCACAGGAATGTTTTTGATGCCGTAATTGCTTTCCTTCAGGAAACAAAACGAATGTGTTTTTAAGTTCTTAAATGCAAACCTGTTCCGAAAATAGCAATGAATCAATAAGAAAAAAAATCAATAAAAAAGAAGACGTTCGGTACCACAGTAATTTCATTATTCTAATTTTTAGTTAGGTTGAGAAGTCTGGGCTGAATGTAGAAATAATTATTGCACTAGTTCTTTTTATGTGTGCGTGTCTTTTGTGTTAACTTAGTAGTTTTAAATCTTCATATCTACAATTCTTGGCCAATCCCCCAGAGTGGGTGTGAGCCATGAGTAGAGGATCATCATCATCATCATCATCATGACCGTCGTCTCACAATATATGCAGTCGTACTTATGCACGGGTGCTTTCAAGCTTCCTTGCTTGAAATTCAGTAACCACTCCCCTGTAAGGATAAGAGAGAGCCACGGCTGCTTCGCGCAGCGTTCGGCGTCAAATTGTTCACTCCGGATGCGTTTCAAACGAAAGGAGGGCGAGCTTTGGAATGCAAATAAGTTCGGGTCACATGCACAACGGCGAGATTCTAAATGCGAAGTGAGACAGGCCAGGTTAGGTTAGGAAGGCGCCACTCCTTTTCACACCTTCTCACCCTTTTAGCCCCACGCCCTCCCCCCTGCTACTTCCACATCTCATTTTATTGCGTCCAGGTCACTTTTAAAGAGCAGCAGGAAAAGCACGCCACCAAACACTCTGTTTCAAAGGGCCGCCGAGAGTGCAGTGGTGGCCGTCGTGCCACTAAATCACGGTACGTTAGTGGACTCGTTGTGATACGATAGTCACCCCGGGCAGTTTGAGACAAACAAAAGATGACAAATTCACAAGTAAACGAAAGCATAAGCGCTCAGAAGCGGGCACCTAACTCAAGAAAGTTAGGTCTACTGATGCATGGGTAAGTCGGATATATTCTAGGAAGTAAGAGGAGGCGATGGAGACGCCAGTTCGGGTGACTCTAACGTGAGCACGCACTGTAGCCACAACGGGAACCGCATGCATGAAATGGAGGTTGAAGTATGGATATATGAAGTACACCGTGGTACTGAATGCACTTTAATCAAAGTTAAAGCAAGGCGCGTAGTTTCGTTTAGTTTACTTTGATTTTATGATGAATAAAAATAGCCTATTAGATAAAAGTAAAAAAACAAGTTTTAAGTAAGCTGCTCTACTTCGGTGACTATGGAAAGCGTCAAATAGACAACCTTAAGGCATCTAAGGCTCGTATTTCCCTACTTCTTCATAGCACGTTACGTAGTCCCTGTACTGGTGGATCCTGTGATGTCCATGTTAGGACGCGAAGAAAAGTACCTACGGATTCACATCGAGAAGAATGACACAGTCTTGCTTTGTAAGATAAAGAAGCCGAAGAAACTCGACTCAACCTGCATTATTTTATATTTAGCATTCGACATATTCATTTCACCTTGCTTCAAAATTCTGCATAATAGAATAGTCACTACTTTTACCCTGATTTTCACTCTACTTAAGTTTGATGTACCCAGGGACTATAGTTTTGGTAGGGACTCAGGAATGTTTCAATTTTAACGCAACATTCAGGTGAATTGGCTCTTTTTTCAGCAGTAACCTCATCTTACAGGTAACCAAGGCGAAAGGAAGTGGAAGAACTAATTTGTCCTTCTCCAAATCGTACTTTTTGTTGCTGTTGGGAAACACCTGCTCCAATTAAAACAGTAACTCAATAACCTGTCCCATCATAGGTGTCCACGAAAAATTTTATCTAGTAATGAAACAAAATCGTGCTTTCACGTCTGCCTATACGTGTTGCAAATATTTTTGTTTCACACTCAGACTCATATTTCTCTGTTAAGTTTGAGGTCGCGGACTAAATCCCTGCCGCGGTGGCCTCAGTTCAATAGTAGAGGACCTAAGGGAAGCACGAACACTCCTGTAGACAAAGCTGTGCACGGAATAAGCGCGTGACTGGTAAAAATAATGGGTGTCCCCACTATGGCGTGTGTCCCGATGTTGTCTTTGTGTCAGCACGTGTCAGCAAAAAATATTCTCACGCGAAGCTTGTGTTGAGTCACAGATTTCATTGGCGGAAGCGGCGGCGTTGTAAGCAAAAAAAAAAAACCCCAACACCAGCGAGTGTACAGTAATGCGGCCCTCGAAGGTGGGCCGTTTACGCTAGTATTTGCATCTAAATCTAAACTTTTATAGAGGTGACTTGCCACTTGACGTTACCACATTTAGTTGTTGCCTGGTATCAACGCATGGCCACCGTTGTTACCCGCAGCAACTGAAATGTGGCGCTGCTAAGCACGCGGACGAAGGTGCCATTCTCGGCATGGAGGAAGAAACAGTTAGGCGGGAGCATTGCGCAATGCGATTGAATAGTATAGCGTAATATTGTACTTTTAATCAAAACGAGAGACCCAGGATGGACCTCGCGAAGCTATTTGTACTGTGGTAACGACGCAGCACACTGTCATAACGATCAATATTGCCTTAGACTGTTGCTAGGTGGCACGAAGCACCTTGATTGCGGCAAAGCGAATTGGGTTTGTCCCAGACTGCTCTTACCGACCTGGAAGAACGGCTATCTAATGAGGATTCCAATATATTCTGGCTTACGCAACGCACTTTGCCTCTAGACGTAATAAGAAGGCAGACAGCCATCGGTATAGTGAGCTCGAGCGTGTATCCGCCTTCTAGACGCAATAAGGACGGAGACACATTTCTCTTGCCTGCTGGGCAAGCGCACGGTATACTCTGAGAAAGCAGAGCTGCTGTGGGCAAGCGTTCCGCGGACACAGGTCTCTTTTTTAACACGAAAGTGTTTTATGCCGGGGTCCACCACGGCTCCACTTACGTATTTCCGTCAAGGGTATGACGCTGTAAAATATACACTAACAGATGGCAAAGAAAAAAATTTGAAGGAAAAGTTCCGTAGCCGGGAGTCGAACCAACGACCCCTAGCTCCGTAGAGCGCGGCGCTAACCTCTCGGCCACAGAGCGTACGTTCTCCAACTTACTAACGGCAAGCTATTTATATACACCATTTACCGTTCGCGGTACTCGGAGCTCCGTGGCTTCAGTGTGTTATTGTTATCACTAGCGACATGGCGCGAAGAGCGCGCAGGGCGCGCTTTAAAGGTCGTCGGCCCACGCGTCGCGATGCGAGCGCGCTTCTGCAGGGGGTGCCTCTCGTGCGCGCGCGTTTACCTCGTGATGGTGGCAGTTTGTACTGTCGTCCTTTACGAAAGGGAACACACCAGCGCGCGGCTTGCGCGCTGCGGCAGCTGCATACAGCACCATCAACCGAATGCTGAAGAAAGCACGTCCGCTTTTGGCGGCATCGCCCGCTGCGCGACCGAAGCGGGAGCGTAATCTAGCAGCGCTTGTCCATCGGCCATGACTCGTTATTTTGTTTGCCAATAGATGACGCCAAAAGCGGGTGCGCCTTCTTTCGCTGTCGGTTGATGGCACTGTAGGCAGCCGCAGCAGAGCTCAGGCCGCGCGCTCGCGTGTTCCCTCTTTCATAAAGGACGACAGTGTACCTCTTGTCCTTTCACCGAAAGTTTCCGTTGACGTTAAAGGAGAGCGCGAAGGTCACTTCGCTCGCAGCAGCGGCCGCGTTTCCGAAAAGAGCGCGCTGCTCACACGCAAAGAAGTAACAATTGTGACAGTTGTTAGTTCGAGCTCGTCCAGTGTATGTTCTTTTCGTGCGTCCTTTCTGCTTTAGAGCGCGCTGCAAGTTTCGAGCTGCTTGCCGTTTTTCGCGTGACATTACAATTTGTTGATATAGCATTGTGTTCGCCCTTGTGGAGAAACCATGCACAATAAACGGTCAACTACCCCTGTGAAGGCATGTTTCACTTTCGTGTTAAACCGATTCCTATGAAAGGGGGATCAGCCGTGTTTTTTTATTATTACTCTGTATTGAGAAACAATTAAAGCGAAAGCCTTAGATGCCTCATCAAATGTAAAATTTGACCGGCGTCTCGCGTCGGCGTCCATACGAGTGATGCAAAAAACACATCACCACGTGATGACGTCACAATATGACGTCATCACATGCATCTTAGCTTAGTCAACAGTGGGCCCAAGGAGGCTGTGCAAAACTTGGCGAGGTGCCTCTTGTCCTGGAGGCAATGCAAAACCACATTAGGTGCAGAAAGCTTTCGGACGGGGGCGGCGCAGGAACATTACAACGACTGAGAAGAAAAAGGAGATGAATGAATGAATGTGACCTTTATTGAAATAAAAGGACGACTCTTGGTCGCTGTTGGGGATAAGGTGGGAAAGGGGTAAGGGGATTAAAGGGTGATGAACATCTTCACGTCACGTCCTCGCACGAATCAGTATATCAAATAAGTATGGCGGAGCACAGCAGAACGCATGCCAAACACTTGCAAAAGCAGTCGCAGTCGGGAGGATCCTGCTACGGGGCACCCGTGTACGATTTCTCCAATCGAGATCTCACCGACATTGAAAAGCTTACACAGGGCAACCCTTCGAACGATCACTGGACTGCCAAAGCACACGAGGAACGAGGACCTGCTCAAGTTAGCTCCTATACCACCAATACGGGACATCATAAGCGAAGCACAATTCCGAATGCGATGTCGATTGGAAAACACACCACAGGGAAAACAAGTCATGGCATGGGATAACCGAGCCCACGCGATGCCAGTGGCTGAGGAACTACTCACAATGCCACCATGGGAAGTGCCGCTAGGTACCTGGAGGAAACAACGTCCTATCGCCAGACGTGATGTGAAAGCCAGAAAACTACTTGAGAAGAAACTGGAACAGAGCAGACCTCCGAACACCATTGACTTCTATACCGACGCCACAATCAGCAATGAAAGAGCCAGCATGGCCTGGGTTTGCACATCTGCACCACAACACAATGGCTTTTACAGTTGTCAGCTTCCCGGGGGCGCAACTCTGCACGCCGAGTTATTGGCAATATGGGGGGCCGTCAATACTATTCCCCTCGATTTGCCAGGCATCAATAGTAAAAAAATTCACTATCGCATCCTCACAGATTCGTACGAAGCGGTAACTGAACTAACGGCGCCAGCGACTGAAGATGCTGTAGCCAACGACACCTGAAGAAAGCTAAAAAGAATTCAAGACATCGGGACAAATGTTGAAATTCTCTGGATACCGGGGCACACTGGCACGGACGGGGGAAACGCAGCCGCTCATGCGGTCGCCGCTCAAGCGGGTGGGCTTGATCACATATACAATTCCCCACACCCCAGTTCCTCGCCACACCCGGAAGATCAAAATCCCTATATTAAGATCTGGGCAGAAGGCTCTCCTAACAGAGCACTGATGCATTACATTCGCACTAAAATGAAAGCAGACAGCAAAAACCGACTATTAGAAGCTACACCGACGCGCATACTAAATGACAAGGGTGGGTTTACTCGTCAACAAGAAATCTTTTTAAACAAAGTTACGGCCAACTCTACATACACACCACACATACTAGACAAATGGCAGCAAGCTACCCGACCTTCGAGTGAAATATTTCTACGCGATGCACACACTGTCAGAGGCCGTGCCGAGCAGATTTAGAACATCTCATTTGGGCATGCGCAGCTTTCTCAATAGGCAGACGCCACATTGAACACCTGCTGCACGCCGACATGACAGCTCTACGTAACTTAATACAGTCTGACCATGAAGCCCAAAAAGCTCTCGCAAGATACGGTAGTCAAAAAGAAGATAGCCTTCTCCTTCCAGTCATCTTAGGTTTGTGCATAAGGGTCCCTGTGAGTTTTTGCCTGCACCTCTCCTAGAATATACCACAATAATTAACAGCTCTTTCGAGTGACAGCGTGTTTCAGTTGGTGCTGTATAGCAGCGCCCTGGTCTGCTTAAATGCAAAAAAGAAAAAAATCACGCCATATCCACGAGGTGAATGATGTTAGAGGAGCTTGCTCGGAGATAATCGGGTAAACCCTGAATGCTCCGTACAATTTCTCTACCGTTATATGACGACGTGACGCGTTGTTATAGTAGCGACTGTGGTCAGGCTGTTGTCGAACCACAAGCGGTCGCAGACCTTGCAACTGTGGCCGAACGTGTGGTCAAGGAAATCGCGCATGAAGCGCGCGTCGGCGCCCCCAACTTCAGGTAGCGATCGCTTTCGGCGGTTGGCCGCTGTATCCCGCACCCGTACCTCTCGAGGTTTCCTTGCCGCCGCTTCCGCGCTGCTTCGCCTTCGCGGGCTTGTATCTCGGGGTCCGCACGACGCTGACGTCTCTCTGCGGCCTCGCGAGCTCTCACCGCAGGGTCTTGGCGGCGAGCCCGCGCTGCTGCTGCCTTGCGAGCTGTCCGCTCCACCACCTTGTCTTCTTCGTTAATATTATTAGTATCCAAGCGCATTGACTGACGACTGTCGAAAGAGAGAGGAAGCGCGCAGTTGTGGCCCTCTTGCGTTCTCCTATCAAACTAGAGCACGCGCCGGAGTGGAGCGAACGCCGCATGGTCCAGTTGGCTATGCTATATGTGGTTTTATCTGCGTTAATACTATCATCAAGGCGCTCGAAGAACAAGAGGAAGAAGACTTCTCATTCGCGCGGGCGTGCGCGTGCTACAGTTGGCTATGCTGAATGTGGTTTTGCCTGCGTTAATATCATCATCAAGGCACTCGAAGAACAAGAGGAAGAAGACTTCTCTTTCGCGCGAGCGTGCGCTGAGCTGAGCTAGCGGGAGCAATGAGAACTAGCGGATACTACGGCGATGGACAAGCCCCGAGCATTAGAAGCAAGCTCCTAAAAGGAATGTGAGGGTGATGAGGTAAAGGAGGAGAAGAGAGGGTAAATCGTAGCGTATCATGGTATAGTATAGTACAGCAAGGGGCTGGAAAGGAAAGTGGCGGCGACGATGACTGATATGTGAGGGTGAGGAAGAGAGAAAGATGAGGCAAGAGAGTGAAGCATAGTACAGTCTTGTATGGTATAGCAAAGCAGGGGGGTGGGAAAGAGAAGTTAGGATAAGGAGGAGTGATGTGAGGGTTAGGAGGAGGGAAAAACGAAGGGGAACGCTCCCGGCAATGCTGTTTCCTCAGTCTTCCCACCGCTAGTGCGTAGCTGCCCCAAAGATTTTGGACTACCACAACCACCAGCTTCCCAGATCAATCAATACAAGCTTCGCTTGAAAAAAAAAAAAGAATTACGTAAAGTACGAAGTACTCTTCTATGGGACAGTTCCTGAAATAATCGGCGTTTTTAAAAGGAAATAAAACGACTATAGAGCATTCTACACCGTCCCGAAAAAGGAACAATATGAACAGCTGGTGACAACGTTTATTGTATTTTTATTTACAGATACTGCAATCACCATTTGGTGATTTTAGCAGAGTGGTACATGAAGTTAGTCATGAACAAATGGCAAGTACAATGACATATAATATATACAGGTTATACAATGAGTATAAGGTAAATACAGACTACAACGGGCAAGAACATACAATAAAAAATAGAATACATTTATACAATCATGTACAGTAGTAGAAGAAATGGTTAACGATTTAAGGTACTATGACGCACCCTACTACGGGACACCAGTAAGCCTTCCCGCGATAAAGCCCACCAGGTCATTCCCTCGAGATAAATTGTTATGCTCCGTTTTGCACGTCAGGTGCAACGCTGTGGAAGGTATGCAAGAAGTTCGGTCAGCAGAATGTATAACGACGCGCGTCTCGTGGCCGGCTTTCGTTGCTCTAAACGTTCGCGCCAGCCGAGCACGAGCGTGCTAGTGATGCGTCGCGACGGCCTGCCAGTAAAATACCACAAAAGGAAAGGAAGTAGACGCTAAGCGATCCAGCCCCATAATAGGCGTATAACGGCGTTTGTTTGCTTGCCGTAAAAGCGGGAAGGAAATTCTTTTCTGGGTGCTATGAACATTGAACCATTTAGTGCAACCTACAAGTCTTACTCGCCTCCACAGCGTTGCACCTGACATGTGAAGCGGAGTATAGGCATATCATAACTAAGTTTCCATTGCTTCGCGCTTAACGGCAAGCAGGACCATGGCAGCGCTTGATAGCTAAGTAGCGCCTACTGAATGTCCCAAATATTGATCTCTATTTAACGAAAAAAAAATAGTTAACAATGCTGGTAACTTCAAAACGTGCTCAATGAGTTTATTCTGCTTGCCGAAAGTACGTTTGATCTTCTAACGCTGCTAGACAGTTCGCTGATGGAAAAACTAAAAAAAAATAAAATATTGGGAAGCAAAATCACGTCGATAACCAGGAATGTAGAAGACGTCATTTCGAAACTTCGCCATTACCATCGCCCCAAAGAGTTAAATTGAAACGTTCTGGTGAAACGAAGGTAACTGGGCGTTGAACCGAGGTACTGAAAACTTAAAACATCACGCCATATCCACGAAGTGAATGATGATTGAGGAGCTGGCTAGGAGAAGATCGGGTAAACCGTGAATGCTCCATACAATTCCTCTACTGTCATATAAAGACGTCACACGTTTTTATAGTAGCGACTGTGGTCAGGCTGTTGTCGAACCACAAGCGGTCGCAGACCTTGCATCTGTGGCCGAACGTGTGGTCGAGGAAATCGCGCTTGAAGGGCGCGTCGGCGCCCCCAACTTCAGGTAGCGACCGCTTTCGGCGGTTGGCCGCTGTATCCCGCGCCCGTACCTCTCGAGGTTCCCTTGCGTACCTCTCGAGGTTCCTAATTATCGAAACGAAGTGCATTTTACGGTGCAATGATGTGAATATCCTACGTAACTTTCGTTGATGTATTCCTCCGGGGTCGAGCAACGCTTCAATATAGCTTGGGAATACAACTGTAATATTTATTAGACTGCTATAAAAGCGGGGCCACCACTGGTACAACAAACGTTAACCTGATATGACCCCTGTATCAAAGGGGTACGTATGTAGTGTTTATTGTTTTCTTATAAAATTAGATAGCCAGCACCACAACCCCAACTGACATTGCACCGACATTACGCACTTCGGGTCAACGCTGCCGATGTTGGTTTTGCTTTTTACTTTCGCATTTAAATTACCAATGTCTGTTCTCGCCGTTCCTGGGAACATATAAACTGTCAGTCACCTGTGGCGCATACCCGCTTACATTGGCCCGTGGTGTGCTTGTATGTGCCGCACGTGTCTGGAGGAAACGGCTTGATGACGTATGCGACACGATTTTCAAGTTATTCATGTCATGACCAGGCAGTCATATTCGTCAAACCCTCTTACCCTGCCATGCCAATTTTAGTCTGCACCAACCTAAGGAGGCGATCACCAGATCACCCAGACGGAGATAGATAGATAGATAGATAGATAGATAGATAGATAGATAGATAGATAGATAGATAGATAGATAGATAGATAGATAGATAGATAGATAGATAGATAGATAGATAGATAGATAGATAGATAGATAGATAGATAGATAGATAGATAGATAGATAGATAGATAGATAGATAGATAGATAGATAGATAGATAGATAGATAGATAGATAGATAGATAGATAGATAGCGTGTATGCATGGCTGCTTTAGCCAATCTATGGCTCTTTCTCGTTGTAATAGCGTTGACATGATGCAGATAACAACCGACTCTCGTTTGCAACACGCGACGCCAGGGGCTGTGACATAACAGCAAAAGGGTGCTCAAAATCGAAGATACTGTTAGGGTTGCAAGTTGATTAAATGTCCGGGGGCGAATTGGTAGGCAAAATGAAAAGTTGATGCAGGGTATGGTGACTTGTATGGGACTTAAGTAAGAAAAACGCAAAACAAGAGTTTTTTTTTTTAAATAGAAACTCAGCTATACGCATGGAAAGAAAGCCATGGCTGAAGCGACGAAAAAATCTGTGCTTCGAATGCTCGGACATAGAATTCGAGACAGTTGGCTAGCAAATACGCGGCATAAGTGAAAGTACAAATGGACAAACAGAAGCCCAATTTAAGGACTTGAGAAAAGAGTGATGGTAAAATTATACGCAGAGGATTGCAACGCCGAAACATTTATTAACATCTTCAAATATCGTACGAAAGCGAAGAGGGAGAAAAAATAATCTGTACAAAGGGCCGTAAAGTGCATCGTGTCGCCACTTCTCGCCGCTATGTTGACAAGCGTCTTCAATCGTAGCGCTGAGAAGCAGTGCCATAATGTAATCTATGGAAAATCATGCTATTCTTTCCTTTATAAGACAAGATTGAGAATGTGGCCCTATGTCTTTGTTCACGGAAGCAGTAGAATGTAACGAATCCAGAGCGCTGATACGGTGTATAGGTTGGTGCGGTTAGTGCGACCGTTTTTATAAGTATATGGAGCTGAACATGTAACTCCGTCTGCAACTCTGGCGTGCGTGCTGCCTCCGTTCTGGTTAAATTCCCTAACTTAACGCTAACTATTTTATAGGTGGTAAACTGCAGCTTCAGAAGCAGTGGGTCGGGATTTGAAAAAGAAACACTTTTCGAGCGCATGTTTTCGTGAAGGCTAGCGTAATTTCTCGTATAATATCATCACTGAATAATGTTAGCTAACGTTGGCTTAGTTTGGCTATCCGGCATTAGAACAATATCATAACATAACACATGGGGGCTATTCTGCCTCTGCCTTTCTTCAATAAATGCTTCGTACAATACGACAGTTCAACTGAGGGAACATTCACGGCAAGTGTCACTCTTACGAAAACGTATTAGGCTGTGGCACCAGTACACCTCTACATTTACCAGTGAACTGTGAAGTATTACTAGTCGAACGAAGGTGAACGGTACGGAAGACAGAACAAGGTAGTCTGTTGTTATTGTTTTCGCGCACGTATGCACCATATCGCATCGCAGGAAACGAATGAGTTATGCTGCTGCTGTAAGAAATAGACGGGAAGGCAGAAAAATAAGAAAAGAAGCGTCGTATGTAAAAGTTGACCACGCAAAGGTCTCATGATGCGATTGCCTGCAGCTGGAGAAATATCGAACACGACTATAGAAGTAAAAATGAAACAATAAAGAAACCTTTTTCCGGTCGTAAATAGGGCCGAGAATACGCGGTCGCCGTCTCAGCGGTTGTCATCGCCAAGGGTTTTGCGCTTGGAACCGCGTTTATTAGATGCGAAGTATCTTAAGGCGGAGCTCAATCCGGTGGTGTTGGTGGTGGTGGTGGTGGTGTGCGGCGTGACCACCCTTACTGCGCATGCGCATACCCTCTCCACACACCTCCTTCCACTCACACTCTCCCCTTCCCCTCTCCACTTTCCCTCTCTCCTTCCCCTTTCCACTTTCCCTCTCCCCTCCCCCTCTCCCCTCCCCCCTTTCCACTCTTCCACTGAAACGCGGGCTAGACATGCCGAAATTCTCTCCTGCGCAACGCCGCGATGAGCTCGAGCGCATGCGCGTCCCCTCCCCTTCTCCCTCCTCTCCTACGCTGCCCCCCTCTCGCCCGCCTGTCGACCGCGTTCCCCGCTCGCCCTGTGAGAATTAACGGCCGGGCTAGATGGAAGATACGACGCGCGTAGCGTCCCTCTTCGCGTTCCACGACGCGAGGTCGGTAGCATGCCCAACGAACGCCAACGAAACGCGATCGTGCAAGTGCTCCGGCTTCGCATCGCCTCATGGTCCCCTTTAGCGGGAGATGGTGTAATTTTTTCCTGCATCTGTAGATCGATATTTTCCAAGCGCTACCGCCAGAATTCGCTACTTGAGACTGTTGAAAGAACGTGCTCTTTCGCATGCCTTCGTTTATGCTTTATTCCCGCAGCTCATTAAGGCCCAGGACCAGACCTCTTAAATCAAGGCCGTCCAGAGGGCCGGCGCGAGGGCCGTCAGGTTTAAAGCGATGGTCCCCAAGTGGGCCTAAACGGGTAACGTTGAGTTTACTCGCTTCTATTGTGGACCGAATAAAGTTATTTCGCTCACTCACGGTCATCATCCACTTTTATCTTAAATTGAAACAGCTACGTAGGAATGCATGTCTTATAACAGCCGCAGAACAACTATGCTGGGGGCTTTTGTTCAGAGCAAGGGATGGTGCGGCTTTGAGATCATGGATATTAACTTGCCTGAAGATCCTTGTTGTCCCTATAAGACTTTCACATAATGATTTGATGAGTCTTGTGCCGTACGTCAGTTAAGACAGACGTTTCGTGGTACGTATTGAATGCGAAGGCTGCACTTTGCTAAGTGCATTACTGTAATTTCCAGCATCATCTTATGATGAGCGAACAAGTACACTCGTCACTGACCAGCGTAGCCCATAAAAGAAGGAAATGAAGATTTCATTTCATTTTTTATTCATATAGTTATTTTGGCATCATCATTTATGTCGTAACTCGTCTATAACATTACAGCTACAGACTAAAGGAAAAGGAAATCAAAAAGAAAAAAGATGATGTCCTTTCATGTTTCCAGGCAAGCCAGAGACCCAGTTGGGCCGCAGATCTACAAGGTACTACTTGCCCGAACCTGTGTTAACGTCTAGCAGGGCAATACGTACTGGAAGTGCTAAAACCAGGAGCGAAGCCAAGAGAGCGCCTGAATCAGTAATCAAATGTAAGCTGCAGTTTTATGTAGGCTTGGGCTGAGTGCAATATCCATGCCCAGACACACAGACGCTGGCACGATCCTGGAGTTGCAGTAGCATACACAGCAACGACGTGTTCTCCTGAGCGCTTGTTTGCTGTACTTCAATGTCGCTTTTGTACTGCACTCACATTCTATCTAGTTATTGCCTACAGAAGCTTACTTCTTTTATAACCTAATCACTATATGTAACCACTATACAGGCATCAACCAAGCAAGATAATTTGAAAGATGGAAGCAAAGAGTCAGAAATAGGTTGCTAGAAATCTTTAACAAGCGAAAAGCACATTCATTAACGCCATCCATTTCAATTTCCGGCTGCAGTGTATAAGGCCGTAGCGACATTCACGCTATACCCTGACAGCTGACTTACCCTTAATAGGTTGAGAGAGTTCTCGATTCTGGTGGACATAAACGAGGCCCCGCTGACTTGAACACCGATGCAAGTAAACGTCTTAGGTGAAAAGCGAGATACAGAAGACTTCTAACTGCGGAAGCCGCGATAACCGGAAGCGGACGTTGGGAAAGCTAGCAGGTAAGGTTAGTGCCTGATAGGCGCGCACTTGCGGAAGTAAGCGGCGAGAAGGAAATGGACTGAGTCAAACGTTGTTTCCGTTCTGTACTTAGCCATGAAGATGACAGCATAGCGAGAAAGACTCCAGGAAAGAAAAAAAATACAGCAAATAGAAAGGCCCGCACTCAGCGGCAGCAAGAAAACATCACCAAAGACAAGAAAAGGGGATTTCCTTCCGAGGAATGTGTGGAAGCGAACACCCAAGATTCCTTGACGCGTCTACCAACTTCATTTCCATTTCCAAGAAGCTCGCAGTATTCTGACAGGTCAGAAGCGGTGACGTTTTTGATGATGACATGATATCAGTGTGAGCGATTTAGTGTGTGCAGTCGCGGACATTTAACCGGTACACCATAGCCGCCGTTTCCGCTTCCTCTCGGAGTAGAAGTCGGCGCTTGCCGAGGAACCCGCTCGTTTTTCGAGTGTCAGCGAAGAAGTAATGTTATTGTGCATGTGTAAACGAAAAGGATCGAATTACTAGAAAGAACAACCTTAGAAATACAAAGAGACAGTTGTTACGAAATTGCGGCCGCATTTATACCATTACTTCTAGCACCATGTGCTCGGACGCCTTTGAGCCACTTAATACAGCGTGCTTCTCTAGCCAAATAAAAATAGCGAAAGCTGTCATTGCGAGAAAAGGAAACTATAAACAACACAAATCAATTCGAAGTATTCGGTTCTCGCTGATGCGAAATTGTTTTCCATCTCATGCTGAATATTAAAAACAATAGTCTATAAAGCAAGAGTATATCTTAAAGTATGTTTACCCGAAATTTTGTGCCAACAAATCAACGACATCTAAGATTATCGCATGAATCAGGTTGTCAACTTTACTATTTGCGAAGCCACAAGGTCATGGCAAAAAGGTAAGCTTGTAAATCGCATCGAATGAAAAGTCAAGTCAAGAACAAAAACTAAGAAAGCCAAATCGATTGAGGAAAACCGAGCAGCATCAAGACAATAATATTGATACAGTACAGAGCTTGAAAGTCATTCTGTCATAAAAAGAACAAGAACAAAAGGGCAGAGAAGAGCATATTGTAACGCACAATTCGGGCAGTATGTGAATAACTATTTATTGGGGCTAACTTGTGCCCTAAAAGTAAACGAAAGATGCTTGCAGCGTTCCTCGCAGGAGACCAAGAAGAATTAATCTCCGAGAAGTCCTCGCGCGGCGCGTCACTTCTACTCCATCGCATCATGCGCTGAGAAGGCGCGCGGCATCACGGCCTTTTCTTGTTTCATCATCGGGCCGTTCTTCTCTTGGAGGGCGCACGAACCCGCGCGCGTAGTTTGAACATGGTGTCTGTCCTGCGTCAATATCGTGTGTTAAAGAAAAGTCTCGAACAATCAGTTGCAAAAACCACTACTGCAAGCGAACATCCATGTTCGATAAAGACAATTTAAGGAGACGGAAGAAAGCGCATGCTTAAAAGTCAAGCGATCGCAAGTCTGAGATGAACGATAGACGTGGTACGAGCTTTAATCAGTCGAGTGCGTAGAAGTGATTGGAAAAGGGAGAGTGAAAAGCGCGAAAATAAAATTAGACATTTCGACTGACGGCGCTGTAATAACACGAATCAAGTTTTCTTCCTAGCTGAATAAATATCGGAGTTGATAGCGATGGTGATCGCACCGCGAAGAGTACGCCGTGCAGATGACCTCAATCCTCGAATATCATTCTTCAGCCAGACCTGCTCAAAAATGCATGGCATCTCAGCTATGTGAAGGCGCTGTTAATTTTTCTTCTTTTTTTTTGCTGCCCACAGGCGGGATGGGTGTGGCTCAACTGTTCATATTTGACTTTCTTCATCAAATAAACGCCGTAGCCACATCCCTGTGTGCCAAGGGGACAACACTACAGGCTTGCGTCAGCCCCAACTTGCTCTTCAGCGATTCTCAATAACTCTGTCGGAAGAGTAATCCGCAAGAGTAATCAATTACATTGAACAAGAAAGTAATGGTAATTAGTTACGTGTATTCTGTAAGAAGTTCAGGTCTGCTTATATCGCACGGACGCAGCTGCTGGCAGCACTGAACTTTCCCTATGACAGCAGCGCTCCTCTGGAGAGAATATGAACTACATTAGAGTTGCACTCCAAAATTTCCATGCGGATATACAGACGTTTGATGTGTTTTCTTTTCTTACTGTAGCATAATGTGAAACTTACGAAATGGTAGCTCAGTATGCAGCTTGCAGCTTCCAGCGCATAAGTTTGCGGCCATTTTTACGTCCTCTAACTGAATTATGCTAAGTTTGAACGGCGCGACTGAACGTGGACAGAGCAGAACACACACACACACACACACACACACACACACACACACACACACACACACACACACACACACACACACACACACACACACACACACACACACACACACACACACACACACACACACACACACTCACACACACACACACACACACACACACACACACACACACACACACACACACGCACACACACGCACACACACACAGCGCTGACTTTCAACTGGAAACATTTCCAGTTGAAAGTCAGCGCTGTGTGCGTCCGCGCGTGTTCTACTCTGTCCGTGTTCAATGGCGCTGTTCAAACTTAGCATGATAAACCAACTAGCCCGCCAATGCACTTTGGCTAACTTAATTGCTAATTCGGCTTTACTGCGTTCCGGCTCTGAACAAGATGGACGTCGTACAATAAACGTCGTCGTTTCAACGCCGAGCAACGGCTTTGTTGCACGTTCCTCGTCATGTACCTCGTGACGCCTTTGTTCTAGAATTGCTAGCGCCGTTGCGTAGACGACACTGTCGCTGTGCTACGTACTAAACAACTAAGTTAGCGACCATTCCGCTAGCGCACCATTAACGTGCCATGGCAAAACAATTTATAACCCGCGTTTTCGCATCGTTTGCAGGGCTCTCTATATTGTTCGCCAACGGCTACACGCATTCGCTGCGGGCGTCGCCTAGACGGCCTTGCCTCACAATGGAGAAGCGTTGTCCATAGTACGTCCAGTCTGGATCACACTTATCTTGGGTGCTTGAGCGCGTGGCTGTGCATGTTGGCGCCGTCCGTAGCTGTTAACTCGCGTTAGCTACAAGCTTCCGTTCTTCCTTGAATTATAGCACAAGGGCCGAGCATGCAGTATGGCTATGTTCGGTGTCATTACTGCATCATTCTGTGCATATTACTGCGAAAACACGGCGGCTGAAGCGGCTGACTGGCCGGCCTGAACAAGCGTGATTCAGACTGTACGCCGGCGCTCCTATCGCTCTGCTATCCTGCTTTCTCCTTTGTGAACAGCTTCTTGGGCTTTTAATGCTTAACGAATAACACAGTATCGCTCTACCCCAGCGAAGGGTAACAAACCTGACGTGGTTTACAAACACTAAAAGGCTGTACACCCGACTATGGTCTGATTTAATTTGCCAACCCATACACGGGGTGACCTGTTACTAACGCGCCTGCCTTACCATTACCGGGAGTACAATTACCATTACCGGGAGTTTTTATCCCAACTTCAGTTGCTGTAATATGGTTGGTTCTTTTCCGAGAGCTTATCCACATTCACGTACATTTAAGTCAAAGATTGGTTAATAGTATAGCGCTTCATCTGCTCCGTTGTCAAATCAGGCAGTAGTGCAAAGAATCATGTGAACGGCGAAAGATCAAGACGGAACACAACGCTAGCCCCGTCTTGCTTGCTGTTTCACCGTCCATATGGTTCTGGGGAATTATTTACTACCAACTAGCCCATCAGTCTGTCCTTTTGAGTTGCTCCGTTTTGTTGGCTGCGCTGATTAAATTTAGAAAAAATAGGAGGCTAGGAAGTGCGAACCACACCACACAGTCCTTCTCGTCATGTTTTTTAGACAACCAAAGTAATCGTTCGTAACAGTAATGCCTATACATAGAACAGTAAAGTGCATGCAATTACTGCACGTAAAGAAACAGATGAGAAGTTAGAACAAATGTTTGCGCAATATAAGAGTCTGGTTACTGCGCACTCGATATATCTTGGAAACGATATCTTGTGTTTATAGCTATCCTTTGCGAGTACACGTTTTAGCGGTTACCACTTCCGCGTCTGGTTTTAAAGAAAGAAGCAGTTCTAGTAGCTGAGACCAAATTTCTAAACGCACTAGCTGCGCATGTGATCAAGTGAAGTGTCATGGAAGTGTTTACAGAATATAAATAGATGTGCTTCGTACTACTTAGCTTAATTCTGCAGAGAGCTCTTCAGAACAGAATAACAAGCGATGGAGATGGGGCTAGTATACTGGACTAACAAAAACCACATACATGAAATGTCTCGCTTAAAAAAAAAACGTGCATGGCGCGCTATTTCTACGTCACTAACAACAACACCATCACTCTAACAACTATGGGGCTGCGAGATTGCGTTGTGTACAGATTATCGGAATACGGCTAGGTGTTTATACACGAGGACCATTACTCCGAGAGTCGTTGTTTCGAGATAAATAGATGTACTCAGTACGAATCGAGCGTGACTGTGTGGAAACATTGTGCAATCGGTGTTAAGATAAATGAGCCTCATATTCGCATTCGTATAAATACAGCGCGGACAAACAGCGTTGAACACAATTAGCAGGGAAAGGGGATGCGCTGGAATGCAGGTTGCGAAGATGAGAGATAAGTGGAATTGGAAGCACGGAAGTGATTAACCGTCATCATTCTCTCGACGATCTTGTCAGCGCACGTGACACCTTTTTCCGTTCATGTGACGTCATCCTGCTGCATCCCGTGGCCGCCTGTTTCAGAGACAAGCGCCGAGACACGCGCTATCTTTGTTTCCATCACCGGTTATCAGGAGAGTCATGTGATCATTCTGACTTTATATATTTCACGACGAAGCATTAAAGAGGGCTTTTTCTTGGTCACGATGTAACGAGCGTCTGTCGATCACTCTGACGAGCTTGACAGTTCACACTACACTGATTAATCTGGTTTCAGAATGATCTCTTTCTAGTTATCATAGGCTCTCTCTAAACCAGCAAAATGAGACAGACACCGAGAAATTCATTCAGAGACGGCGGCTGCGCAATCACTTCATTGGTGTTATTATTGGCTATGACTTATATTCATTTAAGTAAAAGGTTCGCCAAACCACTACACTTGCACTCTTGCTGAGTTCTTGCAATTTTAACTTAGCAAATGAAGCCTATTATCCATAAATCTGTTACGCCTGGATCTTCTCTATATGTATGTACCTTGATTATGCAAGAAAAAGGGCTAAAGCCCCTCTGATGTGAAGGGTCTATAAAAAATCACGATTTCGCATAAGGGCGAAACAGTGAATGCGATAGCAACTAATTGTATTGTCGTACTAAGTAAGGCTAGCAGCTAACTCTTTTGCATCCGATCTCGCGTAGCGCTACTCAACGCTGGTGTAAGGGAATACAGCAGCTCCAAGAAGAGAAGCGGTTTTCGTGCGGTCTAGTCTTTTCAACGCGAATGGGTGAGAGCACAGCACGTAGAAAGGTATGCGAGCCGTTTCCTGATGTCTGCCTGAGATAGCAAGCGCAGCAGCGCCCTTCTGATCAAAGTTCGCAGTGGCTGCTCAAGCAACGCCGCTCCTCCCCCCCCCCCCCCACCCCCCGCCCCCCGTCCTGGCGTCTCTTCATGCTCCTTAGAAATACGGGTGGGACGCTTCCTTTCTGTTCGAGGAGCAATCCACGGCAGGCCTCGCAAGCTGGTTGATGTTCTTACGTGCGCCCTACGTGCGACGGAGATGGCTGGCTCGTTTCATTTCTGCTTCAGCCGCATTTGTCGCCAGCGTTTGCGAGCTTTTAGCGGGTAGAACATACGATACGCGGGGTGATGTTATCGATTTTGCTTCATGCGGAAAATGACGGCGATGGCGAAAACCCGTCGAGAGCGTCCATATAATTGCTATCTCAATAAAAGGGCAATACCTGAGCGAACGCAGCGTCTACAGCCACCAAAACTCCTTGGAGCTCTGCCTCATGAACTGTTTAGATTTTGACACGAAGTGATTAAAAGGGTGATATATTCTTCGCTGCAGAATCAGTGCTTGGTATATGCCTCGTTTTTCTATAAGCTTGTGCACAGTTAAAAGACAGTAATAATCAGACGGCTTATACCGGGAATACAATGACTCGATTATGGGCGGATAGAGGATTTCTCTGAAGGGGGCGGAGGGGGAGGGGTCCGCTTATAGTAAGTGTGATACCTAACACTGAATTAGGAGCGTCAACGCCCACACTCAGCTCGTGCATTAAAGAAGTAAGGGTAGGGGAGGGGTGCAAGATATGTCTTACGTTTATCATGAAGAAACACAGCGCTGCTTGATAATGCGGACAAGAAAAACACATGCAGACGAGCGTTTATGTATCTTACGCCGTGATCCGGACCCCCCTCGGGACCTGCCCACGGACTCAATTGACTCTTTGTGTACAGTAACTTATGAGGGATCTTGAATCTTCTCTCTCTTTCATATATGCATGTGCTTCCATTCTAGCGTTCCTTATTTTTTTCTATTGTCCTATAACTTTATTTTTCTGTTTTTTGTTGTTGTTATTGTACTTCCACCTTTTCTTATATTGCTCTTCCTGGTTCATGAACTTGCTTAAACAATAGTATTTTCATTTTATTTGTGTTTTCGTTTTGTCTAGGACTTTCGGTTAACCCTTCTATTCAGAGAACAAACTTTTTATCTTCCTCTGCTAACGAAGGAAAAAGAAAGTGAGAGAGATGGAGAGAACGGTTATATGACAAGCAGCATGTAAGTTTCCGAAGAAACTTTAACGTAATTACTTTCCTAAGCTTTCACGCCTCTCGGTTATGTGGAGAACGGTCATCGGCTTTTTATGATTCCCAGTGGGCTTGCACTCTTTGTCTTCTCCAAAATATGGGATTATAATGTTACGCTAATCCTCGTGAAGCGCTAAGTTGCTCCCGCAGTCCTCCAGATAACTGAAACAAGTTCACCTTAGTGACTCGCACTCTGATGACACTTACAAAGCGTGAGCAGGGTGTGTGATGCTGGCATTATTCTTACCGGGGCACGGCGTTGCAGGAATTTACCCAGCTTATTACGAAACAAGCATGCGCGGGAAGGTCCGTTTTAATCCGCGCATTTTTCTCAGGAGGCTCACGCAGCTCTTGGTTTAGCGCGCTTTCGTAATGTGTCTTACCCTGAAACTCCTTGTGTCTCTTAATTAGGAGTGTGGGTGACGCTTAATTATTGAGCAATTATTCAGCAACGTCGGGCTTGTTGTTGACGCCATGCGCGTGAGGTCGATGGACAAGGCCTGTGCACCCTTGCAGTGAAGTATAATACAAGTCGATGCTTCCACCGATGCTTACGGCAATATTTCGAGGAGTCAGTAATGACTTCGTATTAATTGCGGTAATTTAGAAAAAATAACGTAAAAATAGCCGTTAGAAGAACTGACACTCGCACACCTAATGAAACAGACAGACAATTAAGCCAATGAAAGCATAGAGGACAATATTTGTGGCTTGTTACCGGTATTTTAATGATTCTCACTTAAATTGAAAGAAATTAAAGTGGACCAAAAATCACCCTTCCGGTCAGCGGTATCAACATTCGAAGGGTGATTTTTCGTCCACTTTAATTTCTTTCAATTTATGTGAAAACCGTTACAATACAGTTAAGAAACCGAAAATAATGTCCCCTATGTTTTCCTTTTCTTAATTCTCTGCCGGTTTCGTTAGTTTTGTATAATACAGAAGACAAGCCCTTCGGACAATTTCCTTACTTTCGTACTCACTCACCCAGACGCTCACTCATCAGGCACTCACTCACTCACTCACTCACTCACTCACTCACTCACTCACTCACTCACTCACTCACTCACTCACTCACTCACTCACTCACTCACTCACTCACTCACTCACTCACTCACTCACTCACTCACTCACTCACTCACTCACTCACTCACGCCGAGAGTTGCTGCGGGAAGAGTGGGTCGCCGATGGACGCCCCCCTCCACTCCTCACCAAAACTGGCTTCTCCCGGCGAGAGCGTGGCCTCCTCTTTTCCCTTCGTACTGGCTCTGTATGGACGGGGGAAAAGCGGCTGCGGGGAGCTCCATCGTCAGCGTGACTACGGTGCAGTTGAGATGCTGTTTCACCTTCCGTGCGAGTGCCCTACATCTAAGCAGCTAGCCACCCGCCGCAGACTTCTCGGCCTGCCCTGCGAGATACTCGAGGACATCCTCTTTCCCACCGGGTGCGATGATCGTCGCCGCAACGCCCTTGCAGGCCTTCTCTCCTTCATCGACGCTGCCGGCCTCGGCGAGCGGCTTTAAAACCTGCTAGCCGCCGATAGAGCGATCCTGCTCCTGCCTTGCCGCGAGCTCTCCGCTTTGGCTTTCCTCCTTTCAGTCCCCTTTTGATCCCCTTCCCCGTATGTGTATCGGTTGAGGTGTCGTCTTCGAGAGACAGTTGTCTAGCCCTCCGAACCTCCTTCTTCTTCCTCAAGAGAATCACCAACAACACGAGCTAGCGTAAGGAAGAACAAGTAACGTCTGCACACAGGGAACTTACGAATGTCATGAAACTACACTTCCCGCTATAATGTCGCATCAGTGGTCGTCATTGGAGCTTATCGATCTTCCGGATTTTCTTTCACGGCCTTCTTGCGCTGTTTCTTTTTTTGTTCAGCAATGTAGCATTTACTTTTTTGCACTTCTCTCATTGAGACGAAAGAACTCGATTTATCCGAAAGCCTGCAGACAACCTCTCTTCTGAGTTAATACTGAGAAGACACGCGCTCGCCTCTCTTGAAATCCGGGACAGCTGACAGCACTGCTCGTTAAAGAAGAAACAGAAAGATTAAACAGCCCGCACCTTGCCGAAAAGACGAAGAAGACAGGACTGCAGCGCTTCAAGACCTGCTTCACCCAGCTACGAGCGAGTGAGAATGACAGGTGAAGATGCCGTCTTGCTTCAACTTCAAAAAAAAAAAAAAAAGCGTGTGTTTTAAACAGCGTTACTGCCACAAAAAAAGCACCTACATTTTTTTCCTCGAATATAGCCGATGACAGTCCTGTTACCATTTTTTCATCCTTTCGACCAAAGGATCAATATATGAGGAATGAATGCCTTCTCGCAAAGCACAAGGGAGAAAAGAGGAGGGGTAGGTCTCCTTGATCGAGTTAGGTATGACTAACCAAGACGCCTCCTTCTTTATATGGCGAATTCCAACCGTCGCTATGAGCTTGTTAAACCGGAAAGGTAGATAGCTTCAAAGATAGTGCTCTCATTTTCTGCTTTTGTCATAAAGATGGCGAAAACATGAAACAAAAACTAAAGAGACTACAAATATATGGGTACAGAACGTTATATATATCTCAAAATATGGAGGTCTTACTCCAGATGAAATATGGAAAATACATGGTTGGGCTTCGTTCTTGTTGAAGTTTTCCATCTCTACATGCCAGGGCCAATATTTTAACGTGTTTATGTCACTTTATGATGCTTGAACTTTTAAATGCGAAGCATTTCTTAGCGAACCTCAGGCACTTTGGCCGTTGCTATCTATCTATCTATCTATCTATCTATCTATCTATCTATCTATCTATCTATCTATCTATCTATCTATCTATCTATCTATCTATCTATCTATCTATCTATCTATCTATCTATCTATCTATCTATCTATCTATCTATCTAGCCGCCTACGTCTGGGCGCTCTCCTGGTCGTCTCCATGACTTGTAATATACCAAAATTGGCATTGCAGGGGATCACTGTATGACGAACACGATTCACTGGTCGTAACATGAGTAACGCAAAATACATGCCGCGTACGTCATGAAACACTTTCTCTCAGTCACGTGTGGCACATACCCGTATACCAGAGTTCATGTAATGCGGACATGTGCCATATGTGATACAGAGTCTCAACCAACACAGTAACCGCGAACACACACATTGACACGCAAGGAAAGTGACAATAATAATAATTGTTGGGGTCTTATGTCCCAAAACCACGATATGATTATGAGAGACGCCGTAGTGAAGGGCTCCCCTTAACCCTCCCCTTGTGTTTTCTTCGCACGAAATAGCCACATCCGTGGCTTCTGAAAGAACGTGGCGAATGGCTCCGGAAGTTTTGACCATCGGGTATTCTTTAACGTGAGATCGTACAGTAGTACACGGGGCAATCTAGCATATTGCCTCTATCGAAATACGACAGCCGTGGCCGGGATCGAACCCGCGACCTTCGGGTCAGCAGCCGAGCACCGTAACTGCTACACCACCGCAGCGGACGCAAGGAAAGTGAGGAAGCTGAAGACAGAACACCCCTGCAAGACGCTTAACTACCATCCACTCGTTCACGTCGTCCGTAACGTGGACCATGTGCATTACGCATAAACCAGAATCAATGCTTCCTACATCTGCTGAGCGAACCAGGCCTCTCATCATTACCGGTGATTTCACCATTGATTTATCAACACCCAACAACACTTGGTCCTTATACTGCGTGAAAGACGGCTTGGACGGGGACAGGGCATCAAAAGACCTCGGTGCCACGTCCAAGACAGGAGGCATCATAGATCATTTCTTCGTAAAAGCCATGCGCGGTTTCGTCCAGCTCTACTATACCTCGCACTTCAGTACACTTAGACCGTTCGTAGCCGCGATCACGAAGGGATCCGATAACAAGTCCTGTCCAGCTGCTGGTGCTCACTGATCACGGTTATGATGACCTTATTCCAAAACTGCCAAAAGTCCTTCCCCACATGCACACGGTGAAACGTGCGTGCGTTCTCCTTCATAAAGGATAATTAGAAGCATAACAATTGTAACGCAACTCTAAGAACTGCAACTGTGACTGTAACGTATGTGCAGTGCGCCTGCGCGTGTCACGCAGCTGTGTATATATCTAGGGTAACTTTTCTGAAAAAAGCTTAGTTGCGAGTAGTGCCTGTCCTGTGCAGCTGTGTTCGTTCATTGGGCTATTCGAACTCACGCTATCCGGCATTGAAGAATATAAACACTACATATCAGCTTACCGCGTCTGGTTGGTGACAGCCATGTTGCTGTTGGTGTCGTTACGCAACTCTAAACAACTGGTTATATAGTGCATATGCGACTCTTCAACATATGAGTGTGGGTATACCAGTTCCACGTTTCTCTAGCGTCCTTCCATAACGTTTCGCTCATTGGGAAAAATTACGCCACAGTCACCATCCCACGCATGCTTCGCGTAACATCGATTCCCACGGTACGTGGGATCTGCCGAATTTTTTCTCTCGGCGTGTACTCGCCTCGAGAAATGGGTGATAAGCATCATAATCAAGGCAAACGGAGGCTACTCGCGAAGTAAAGTGAACATTTTTCAATGCAAACGTGAAGTGGCTCTTCAAGGGGGCGGGGAGGTGATGAATCAGCGATACTTTGCGAGAAAGTGACAAGCTTGTGAGACGTGTCATGTTGCGCACAATCACAGAGTTATTCACAACGAAAAGAAAAAGAAGAAGGCATTATTAGAAACCCACGTAAGCATAAAACAACGTATAGATGGACAAGTCCGATAGGCACCTTAATCTCATCAATTTTTGGATCGTAAGGAAGCACCACATTTACCGTCATGAACACTATATATGGAAATGTTTTGTTTTTACTCTGCTGCAGTGAAGGCAGCGCTCCGGAGGCTCAGGGACCACAGAAGCACCAAAAGAAAGAAATCCCCACAACAAAACGATGAAAGCTCGTTCACTAAATTCTAGAAGGCTTTGCTTTACCACCAAGGTTATGTCCCTGAATGTTTGGTTTTTTATGCTATTCAAAGGTAGATATAACCTTTCACATGCTTTTTAATGTCGCCATACGTCGAATATTTTACACTTCACGGGGTACCGAACATTACTTTCTGGTTTATTCCAGCTAAGGTTTACTGCTTGACCCAGATTCCGACAAATCATTGCACCATCTAGGGTTCTGGCAGGCTTCGATAAGCCTCCGACGCCAGAGGCTGCGATCCAAGGCTCTAGAGCAGCGGGTGAAGGCGCCTATTTTTCTTAGATTTATCAGCTCTTTCGCTGTCTGGTTTACGCTCTTTTATTCCTCCTGTTCGCAGTCTTCAGATCCCGAAAATCAGTCGTTGACGGGAGGTGGAAGCTGGTAACAGCCACAAAAACCTACTCGCCCTACCCTATCATTTATTCACTCGAAAGAGATGAATGCTGAAAGCTGCATAGTTGTAGAAGTGTGAACCATTGGGCTAGTTGGTGGGACATTTCTAGGATCAAGAGCGGAAAACCTGTCGATGAAAAAATACACCGACGAAAGGGACACAGGACTAACAGGAAAGACGCTCTACCTGTGAAAGCTAGCAAACCGAACGTTCATTTATTTTAATTTCTTTGATTTTTCTTTTTTTTTACCTCCTTTGCGCATCGTGTAACAGAAGCTTCCTTGACTGCTGTTCTATGCAATTAGGTAGCGTTTGACACGTGCGAGCCACTTCGTGGTTTCCGCACGCTCAATGGTGCGCACCAGGTACATTTACAAGGTTGCTCGCTAATGAGCGGTCACAGTTCGATAAAAAAAAAACCGAGTTTCCTTCCAAGCGACATTCGGCCACTCTGGCTTAAAGCGCCCGGGAAACACCGTATAAGCGTGGAAGATGCGCGTAGCCTTTTTTTCTTTGCACTCTAAGAAAAAAAAAAGAGTCCTTTGACTCTCTTTTGAGAGTTCTGGCTTGCCACGTATATCACTATCATTAAAGAGACACGTCAGCTCACTTTGCAGATCATTAAACTCTCTTCGGAGAGTCGTGGGACCCACAAGAGAGTTAACATGCCTATTTTAAGAGAGTCATATACGTGGCAAGTCTGGCCTCACTGAAAGGAGTCACACATACTCTTTTTTTATTTCTTAGAACGTAGAGCCCAGTTATAGTCCAGCGAACGTTGTTTCATGTTCACGTGCTTAAACTCATGGTGTAAGGCGATGCTGTTATTCAGGGCTCCGTGGTAAACTATACTAAGGACTTTATTACCGCACACTATTTACACAACTACCAAACAATTATGACAGTTACGTTAGACATCACTGTTAGAGCACACGTGCACATTTTAATCACTTGATGTCTTTCGGGAGCACTGTGAAGAGCTTTGAAGCGAACTCCAAAGGCATGTAAGGTGCTATGGCTTGCGGTTTTGCTACGCGCAGTTCTCGCGTTTTGCTTCTTCTTGCCATTTCAATAATTAGTTAAAAAAGTCACAGTTTCACCGCAAGGGCGAAGCAATGAATGCGATAGCAACAAATTGTAGTGTTATACGAAGTGAGGCTGGCAGCTGTCTTGTATCCAACCTCGCGTAACTACAAAACGCGGGTGTAAGAGAATACGGCCGCTCCAGGGAGAGATGCTCTCCGCAGTCACTTCGCGTTGAGAGCGCAGCACGTAGAAGGGTATACGAGCCGCCTGCTGTGATGGCTGTCGAGACAGCGTGCGCGCCAGCGATCGCGACTGCGCCCTTAGCTTCAAAATTCAAAGTTGCTAACCGCGCGACCCCCCGCCACCTCACGTCTTTTAATGATCGTTAAAGACGGGCGGGGCGTTTCCTGTCTACTTCGACGGCAGGCCTCCCGAGCGGGGTGATGTTATCGCATGCGCCCTCCGAGCGACGGAAATGGGCCGGTTCGTTTGATCTCTGCTTCGGCCGCGTTCGTTGCCTGCGCTCGCCCGTTTTTACCCGCAGTAGAACATACGATGCGCGGGGGGATCTTATAAATTTGAACTTCATACGGGATATGACGGCGACGGCAAAAACCCGTCAAGACTGTCCATATAACTGCTATCGCAATAAAAAGTCATAAACTCCTTCAATTTGTCAATTTTATTAATATGAGCATGCCTCAAATTGCCTAACCAAGTTATATGAGAGAGTGTGATGAATCTTTTGCTGCGAGTTTCCAGCTATAGGCACAGAACGAAAGGCCTAGCCGGTTTGGGGAGCCCGTCTGAATACGTCTGAATGTCGCAATTCCTGTAGGCGCACTTCGCAAGTTCGATCGCGCCTGGTTTTATCGTATATTTCTCTGGAAAGGCGAGCGCCTCGGGCAAAATAAAATTTTATACTGCAGAGTGCTTTCTTTGACGAAAAGAAATAGTTCGTGGAAGTAGATAAACATCGCTTTCTGGATACTATATATACATCTGTAGCGCTAAAAGGCGGGATTTGAATTCACTGCACTGAAAAACGGCAGAAGCACGGGCGGGAGTACAGTGGTGGTACAAATCCGAATAAACGAAAATAGAAGAGCGCTCCATAAAAAGCCAATGTTAAAACTTGAAAGAATAAAAAGTGTTTCTTCAGTCCGACCCATGGCTGTATGAGGACTTGTAAAACTTAGCCAGCATGAGGTATACAAACGAAGGATTTAAGCTTTGCCTGATGGCGTGCCGCCGTGGGCGGCTCAGTTAAGCCTTCCGTATCTTCTTGTGTGGCAACCGGCCTCGAATATTTTTACGACCGCTCGTCCCACGCGTGTCGAAAGTTAATGCTAAGCTTTGTTTTTTCGTGTTTTATTTTTCTGTTTTCTTTTCAGGCCTTCCTGTACTGTTACTTCTGTCTCACTTTATTCTGTGTGCTCAGTTTTAGTCTTTGTGCTTGGTATGTGATTGTTCCTTTCCTCTTTACTCCTCTCCTTTACATAGAGTATGCATATAGACAGGCAATGTGCCCTTCTCCGTCGCAGCTGCCTGCCTGCTTCCTATAAATTTGTTGTAGTAGTAGTAGTAGTAGTAGTAGTAGTAGTAGTAGTAGTAGTTGTTGTTGTTGTTGTTGTTGCTGTTGCTGTTGTTGTTGCTGCCGTCAGGCCACTTGACAAGTGAAAACATGAACGCTGTCTTGACCGACTTCCGGTGCGACGACAGTTCAGGCCGGCATTCCTGAATTGTCTGTTTCGAAAGTAGCCAGGCGTCATGACGGGTCAACACGGACACCAGCGACTGCCTTGTGCGCTGAAGCGAGGACAGCGGCAAAGAACATGATTGAGAGTTCGCTCGCTGCCGCAGTGATCTGAAGCAGGTCTAACTTCCATTCCAATGCGGGATGCTAAACGTTTCGTGACGCAACAATGAGCCACAGTCGACATAGTGTTGTAGTCTCTGGTATACAGAGTCCAGATGGCGTATGAAGTCGAAGAGATGGGTCCAATCGGTGCAAACTCTTGCGCTGCAATCTTGGTGAGTTTCATAAAGATCTTTTTTCGGTTTCATTTTCAAGATTTTAATTATCAGTCTCGCATCTTTTTTGAGATCGGTGTGCATTTCTTGCACGAGAAGTTTATATAGACACGTGAAGTTATAACTTCGTAAGCGGTTGAATGAGAGGAAAAAACCGAGCAACAAAAAAAAAACAATGTGTCTGCTTGCGTCACATACTACACAGTTTGAAGTGCTTTTCGTACAATCTGCCACAATGGAGGGGCAACACTGCAACGACTTTGTGGCTTGGGCTCAAAAAAAAGACGCGAAAGCTTTGCCTACTATCTCAGCGAAGGATTTCGCTGTTTTGTCCGTATAACTTGGTACACGAAGCTTAACACAGTCCTACGTTGATTTAGAAACGAAGCAAATACGTTAAGGAGCGTGTGACTAAGAAAGAAATCAATGCAAGGAATCGTGAGCTCCAGCCCACACTACGTTCTTTGCTTCCCCGCGCAGTCGGCAGAAGTTACGAGCAATAGGATGGAAGTCGAATTAACTCCAGAAGATATCAGCGGCAAGGCCTCCCTCGGGCGGTTTCAATAGAAGGCTCCAACCAATCGAAAGCTGCCTGTCGGTTCGTAGATCTTTTAGTCCGCAAGCCTGACCCAGACTGGAATTCAAGCTTGAGCACGAAGCGTGAAAAGATAAGATTTTGCCTTTACCGCTGAAATCAACTTTCTTACCGATAGTTTGCGCATATGCCTCTGCCTGCGATAAAACGAGGCTGGTCTGTGTACCGGCCACAGCCGAAGCGATAGCGGAGTGGCTACTCGTACTCACTCGCTCAATTTCGAAGGCACGACGCTCATACTATACAATGATTGGTCAACGCAGTGGTCAAGAGGGGCAGCGGTCTGATAGCTTGACAGGTTGGACATGACGTCACGCAAAAGTAGTTCTTTAGAGACGTAGACTGGGAACACGGCCCCGCAATCCTGTACTTTATTTAAGTGGATCACTTCCTTTTAGGGAGCAAATAGTTGAGCAAGCATAGCTGAATGTGATGGAAGTAATGACGCCCACGCCAACATCGTTATGTTAATTTCACTTGTACTTACTGCAGGGAAGGGCAGGATTTCCATCAATGTATCGAAGTCTCACTGTTAGGTTTTTTAAGCAGCAGTAATAACGTGTGTCAAGATGTTACGCTTCCCATAATGGGCTGTGAGAAACAGCGTATAGCGTCGTCCAACAAATTGATTTCAACTATCTGGGCTTACTTCGCGTGATAGAGAAGGTATACAGAGCAGGTTTATAGAATAGGGTGTTTCGCATTCCGGACTTCATCACTTAATAGGATAGCGAACCTCCGACTACGTGCTCATCATCAGAACGCCACGGTCCCTAAGCCACTCTGAGGTGGTGCTGGTCTCAAAGGGTTTCGAGTCAGAGGTCCGGCCACGATTGGAAGAACGACAACGCGTCCAGTGAAGGTGACCGCCATGAACGCTATCTTATTGCCGTGGGGTTTTGGAGTCCACGAGGAAGAGCGTTGCACAAGAATAACTTCATATTGGTACGAGTACGCTACGTGCACTTGCAAAATTTAACGCCCTAAATAATGTTCAACAGAAGCAATTTGAGGTGAAACCAAATGGCGAAGCATTAACTTGCCTAGCTTTGCGAATAGTAAAAATAACTGAAGATAACTGCGCACGGAACAATCTTCACTTCAACTTCTTTCATGGATGTCGCTTTTTCCAGCGTTGTTGATGGCCTGTAACTTTCCTGCTCAAAGTCGTAAATGCGCAGACAGTTACCCCTCGTAAATGTCTCTTCATGACGCGATAGAAAGAAACTAAAAGGGGAACGAAAGCATTGATATACTATGAAGGATAAACCAGCGCGAGCATTCCTTCTTTTTCTAAGCAATGCAAGTAAACAAAAAAAGACAGCAGCAGGCAATGTAGTCCCAGGGTATATGCAGGAAGCCAATATAAAGTGCTCGGCAGGCGGGCAAGAAAAACAAGCAAAGCTATATTTCTAAAAGCAAAGGTCTACATGAAGGCTCGTGGCTGAACGTTGTAACGATCGGGTTTCGGACGTCTTGTCGTTTACTACTTGCCTTAAAACCTTCTTGGCCGGGCGCTTTTATTGACCTCCATGCGGAGTTTGTTTCTTTCTTTTTTTTTTTGTTGCAGGAAGAGATCGTTTAAGCTACCACGCCCGGACGTCCGCCATCAGCGCGTGCGGAAATAGCAAAGTTTCGAAGTGCACCGACGTCACAAAAAGTGAACTAATCATTTTTTTATAGCTCTAACTTCGAGTTTTCGAAAGTTTTCGACATTGCGAACGCCTTTAGAAGCATGAAAGAAGAAACACATCTTACGCGTTGTTCAGGGAGATTACATTGAGTAATGAAACTGCGCTAAGCAATGCTGACAATGATTCAATAGTCAGTGGTGCGTTTAAGGTAGCTTCAGGGATTATTGCTAGACGTAACAATTATCAATCGGTTCATATCTTTTAAACGCACTGGATTTATTATGAGAATATTCTTGATTAAGGTTCAGGACGGAGTCTTGTTAGATTTTTGTTTCAGCTTTTTTTATTATTAGTGAGCATTTTCAACATTAATCGTATTAATCATGCTGAGATAACCAAAATATCCAACGTAAATTGAAGTATGCGCGGTACGACAACAGCATTCGCCCCTGATAAAAAGAAGTGCTCGGTAAAAACGTGTTTACAAAACGTGTTTCGAACCAGGTACCGACTACTGATTCACAGTTCTGGAGCGAAACGATGAGGCACCCCATAACGTATACGCTGAATGCGCAACCGCACAAATAATAAGGACGCGTGATGTTTTGCTTAGCAGATAATTCCGATAGAATTCACTTGAGGAACATCTATTTCGTCAATACTCTGATTGCGTTGCTGGCAACCGTGCTTTTGATAAGGCGAATCATAATTTTCTATCATTCAACACGGACTATGCTTACACGTGGTAAACGTGTTGGATTTGTCTCAAGTGGGTCATGAGACAAGGAATGTTCCAAATATAGCGCATCTAACGTGCCCCTCTTTTCCTGCTGCACAGGCTCACGAAAGTGAATTGTTATTTTTTAGAACGTTGAACAACTATAATCACTCGACGTGCACTCCAGCAAAATGTCTGCAGGCTTTACCCTCCTTAAAATGCACGCGCTATGAGGTGCAGGCTATAACGGATGCTCCACGCGCATGCACCGAAAAAATGAGAGTACATTCACACTGCTTCGCTAATGGCGTGCTCGTTAGCACTTGCGACCGTATCGCAAGGAGCCTATATAGCCCCTTAGCTCGTGCCGCGCTTTCAGCTCTAATACTTACACAAGCATGATCCGCGGTGCAATGTCCTCTGTGCACCCACTTTTCACGCTAATGCCCACGAGGCCACAGTAATGGTTTGCAGCAGCTGTGCTGTAGTAGATCTCCGAAAATCACTGTCTTCTTCGTCTGAAATTTCTCTTTTTCTGTCTTCTCCTGTTCGCCCTATAGACGTGGGTATTTCTTCCAGAATTTGTTACCCGCCTCCCAACCGTGCACAAGACCGGCTTGATGCGACGAACACGGTGTTCCTTTATAGCTAGCTACGACCTTTAGCGTGAATCGCAAAGTTCCTTCAGAGAGACGTAGGCACACAGCTCGTCACGGTTTTGGCGTCACTAAAGAGTCAGTCTTAATATTTTCAGTTGACACGTAGTAGTTGTGTTTGACAAAATATGCCGAACAAGAACGCTCAGCGCTTACGGGAAGGCTTAAAAAAGTAGCTTGACGCTTACCGTGATTCCCAAAAAGATGACCGAATATTTCAAAGCATGATCCTTCGTTGATTTGGTGAAATCCTTACAAAGGTGAATTAGTATGTTGGAGCGGGCATGGAAAGTGACTGGAGCCAGCCCGGCACGGTCGTGTAGTGCCTATGGTAACCGACTGCGGAGCCGAAGGTCGCGGAATCGAATGCCGGCAGCAACGGCCGCATTTTGAGGGAGGCGAAATGCTAGAGGCTCGTGTACTTATATTTAGGTGCACATTAAAGAACCCCAAATGGTCGAAATTTCCGGAGCCCTCCAATACAGTGTCCCTCATAATCATAGCGTGGTTTTGGGGCGTAAAGCACGAACAGTTATTATTATGATTGGAGCCATCTCAGATTACCCCTTCAGGAAGGTGCTGCGCACTTTATACTTTTCTAGCAGCATATTCACAAAAAATAAATGCAGTTGTAGGAAAATTCGTACTACGTCTGAAAGCAATTTTGACTGTGCACTGTTGCTATTCATTTTAACAGCATACGAGCAGTGTTGTAAGGACAAATATGCGCAAATTAGACAAACTCTGATTCATGAGAACTTCGAATCGCTGCAACAGTGCGACAATTTAAAAAAAAATTAAATACATATTCTAACAAGGCAAAAATATTGTTTTAAACGATATACATTTTCTCACCCGGCGATAAACGAGTTTACACACTCAATACAAGCGAACTTTTCTCTCCCCAAGACGTGGCCATGACAAACGCGACGCATTCTTGAAACTTCCGAAAAATGAAACGTGAGAATGCCTGTGCAAAAACATGCAATCAAACAAAAAGAGGCCTTTTTAAAAGCGTTACACTTCTGGTGCTTGAGGGCCACAGTGCCGAGAGCGTACATAGAACTGTAGCGTGTGTGAATAAATGAGGGCCCACAGCGAAACCGGAAAGAAACAGTTCCGTAAGGGTCGCCTGAAATTGGCTTCATTCATCATTACCGCATTTCTGTTCTTTTCCTTCTCCTGCTTCGAGCCTCGGTGGACGTATCCGCTACTTTCCAAAGGCGTAAGTGATGAGTGGCTTTCCGCGCCATGGCACATTTCCGGTTCGTTCCGGAAGCCTTCCGTCCCAACTTTCTTCTATTGCTGTATATTTTTTTTCCTCACTCATTCTGCTCGGCTGCTGACCTGAAAGTCGAAGCTTTCGGCGGAGGCGAAATGCTAGAGACCCGTGTGCCTAGGTTTAGATGCACGATAAACAACCCCAGGTGGTCGAAATTTCCGGAGTCCTCCACTATACGGCGTGCCTCATAATAATATCGTGGTTCTGTCACGTAAAACCCCAGAAGTTACTAAGTGAGCGTTACTGGGTTACGAGGCTTCAAAACCTATCGCCTCTTCTATGGACATGCCTCGACTATTGCGCCGATGGCCAACCACTGGATAGTGATGAAGGATGTCGCGTTACTCTCGACATGTTAACGGCTACGCCCTCTCCCGTAGTTCTTACGCGTTTCCTCATTTGCTGTACTGTTGAAGTTTTAGAGGCTATGATTGCGAACACAGATGCTTCTGGTGCACCGGAATGGTGTACCGGAAAAATGAAATCTCAGAAGAGACAAAATGTTGTGTTTGTTATCTCCTTCCCCTTACAAAAATGGATTTAGACAGTCTATAGAGTGTCTGTAGACTTCTTGTAGTCGAGTTCGCCTTTATGTAGATTTAGTATTTTGCCTAAAGAAAATCCTTTGACAATCTATAGACAAAAGTTTATAAATGCGTGTCATCTTTTGTCTAATTGCGTTCTATAGATTGTCTATAAACAAAAGTTTTTAAAAAGCGTATGGTTCTTTTTTTTCTATTGTTGGTCTATATACAATCTATAGACAAAAGTTAAATTGATGAAGTTTGTGTTTTGTCTAATCCCAGTGTATAGATTGTCTATATACAAAGGTTGATAAATTGGTGTTATTTCCTATTGTCAAATCCCAGTCTATAGACTGTCTAAAGACAGAAGCTAAAGTGGAGTTATTTAATTTTTTGCTGAAAATAAGGTTTTTCATTGAAATTTTATCAGACGTGTGTACTTTATGCAATTTTGCTACCTTTTTGTTTATATAACATCTAAGCATGCACTCCTTATTGCCCCATTGGGCCCTAGCTGTAAGGTATGTTAAAAAAGAACTAAGGGGGCTCATTAATTAATTGAACCACAATGTGAAATTGAGCAGGAATGCGTTTTTGTATATCTCATTAACACATTCTGGCGCACATGGCACATATATATTTCCCCTCGTAACTCGCATGCTCACATTAGAACTAAAGATGTTTCCAGTAAGTATGTCGCACTCTATGCTCACCGACTGGATGTACTGCAAGGACTGTGTGGTTCTTTCCGCCTTCGTTGCTACAATGCAAAGGGCAATGTATTTCGTCGAACACTGGAAATCGCAGCTTTGAAGCGGGACGATGGGCAAACAGTGAACAGAGTACAACAGCTCTTTTTCAAGACAAAATAGCAGGGCCCACTGCAGTGCTTTCATTTTTGTTACTATTCAATATATAGTATTTCGCCATTCTTTTCATATACGAAGCACTGTGCCCAGAAACCAATTTTGTTAAAAATATTTTGCGAATTAGCTGTGGCCCTTTCGCTAGCTCATTATATTTGTTCATTTTCACGACATTTTCAGAAGGTAATATGTTAATTAAGATGTTCTTCAACAAATATGCATTTTTCTGTTTCATTACGACGACGTGCAATGTAATATTAAATCGTGTTTCAGTAAGCGATTTCAAATACACTTGCTGTCAAAGGCTCAAGTTTTCCACATGCTTGTGATCATACACACAGACACGGCCGTGAGGGCAAGAGCTGTTACAGATAGTAGTAAAAACGGACCGTTCGTTACATATCCTGTACACGAATGGTCCACGAACGGTATGTTTAAACAGCAGCACTGGAAATACAATTGAAGAATCGCTCAGAAGCGGCCTCCCCACTAAAAAGTTGCTTTTTCGTTCAGGCACTGCCGTGAAGGCCAAACCCCATATACGCGAAAATGCACGCGACAGCGACGAGCGACGCGACGTAGATCGTCTTCGCGCAAGCGGTCGCTTGGATGAGCAAACCCCATTCACGCGACGCCCTCGGCGAGCGATCGCCACTGTTGCTGACATGAGGGCGTTTACTCGTACCAAAAGTGGGCCCGTTCTCAGCGGTATGCAATGTAAAATACGATGTTTTGTTGCATAATGGTACATAAAATGTTTATCATTGTCTTGCAGCATTTTTTCGATCCCATCACTGCTGCTACGTGCTGCCAAGCCGCGTCACAGACGGCGCAGGTCCCAGCGTTCGCGTTCAACAACGTCAACATTGCGCTCGTCGCCGTTGGTCATGTGATGAACGTTGTTTGTTGATGTGCGTCGATAAGAAAGTGGCGGCAATCAGCAATACGTCACTGATGCATCTTATTCCGGTGTTTTGCTATTGGCTGCTTGAGCACAGCACTTCCGGGCGACGAGCGACGGACATGCGACGGATTCCAAATCTGAAAAACCGAGCGATCGCGCGAAATCGACCACGCAACACGTCGCGCGAACGGCTCGTTTCGTCGCTCATAGCATCGCTCGTCGCTGTCGCGTGAATTTTTGCGCATACGGGGTTTCGCCTTGAATCGTGAAGGCGCGCGAGCGAACAGGATAAGGAAGGGGAGAAAAGCGAGAACCGGTGCGGCAAACGAACGCAAGAGGGCGCGCAGCTGCAACTCAGTTTCAATCGCTCGCTGACCGAGAGCCAATCAGTTCAAAACCAGGGGGCGCGCAGGCGCACTGACGTTTAAGCCGTTCAGGCAGTTGAGCCAGTTGAGCCAGTTGAGGGTCGTTGTAAAATAAGTTCTCGCAGTGCTGTGTGTAATGCCGAAATAAGTTCGTTGCGCGCGTGTATTTTTACCGCGTTGAATAATATTACGTGCCGGTATCGTCGCTGGAAGTCGTGGAATGGACACGTACTTACACGGCGTGTCGGGACGGACGCATCGTTGTTTGACACTGGAATCGTTGACGGCCATGTGTTGTCGTAGCCCCAACGAGCGCGATGTTTTGAACAAGATCACAAGCGCGCGCCTTTTGACGAGACTGTCGCCACAGCGAATATCGCTCTTCGGTGAGTTCAAGAACGTTGCCAAATTGCGTGACTGTGCATGACGACTTTGTGTAGGTAAGATTGCCCGAGCGGCAAGCTGCCATAATAGAGATGGTGTGCAAGAGGAAGTGTTTGATAAGAAAGTATGCCTTGTACTAGTGTCTCTGCCTTCTGTGGTGTTCGTTATTCGCAATGCCCATAGACTGTCGCGCCACCGAGCGGAATCGAGGAGCGTCCTCTCGAGGAGGGTTAGTAGACGACAAAATGGCGGCACTATGCAGTCGCTCCCTTGTTCGGCTGTGCTAGGCTCAGTGTTAACGCGTTGGTAAGAAAGGAACACTACGACTTTGCATGTTCCCTGCGTCAGTGAACAAACCGGGCCCTCCGTGACACGAGAAATCTGATTCGTTCTTGCGATAAGCGAAGTTTTCGTGAAAATACGTGGCAACTCGCGCTTTCAATGCTAGCCCACAGTGTACACATACTATCAGCTTCGCGAGGCTTACTGTAGCCACGTAGGTAAGTTAAATGTCTGACATATTCAGTTGAAGCTCATCCTGTTTTACTTGTATATATAATTGGTCAGTGTTTCTTGTAGTGCATGAGTCCCATAACACTGTACGCGGAAGGGAGGTCGCGCGGGCTCGCGATGTGCTCATGTATAAGTGAGCGATCTCAAGTTGGCGATACATTAAAATAGGGCCTCTATCCTTTGTCAGCAAAGCGCTGTTAGGAATCGTGCGAGCGACGTTTCAATCATTCGAGGACGCGTCTGCTCGACGCCTTTCGTGGAGCGAACGCTTTCCATCCACGCCGTCCTTCGCCAGTGTGTTGGTGGTGTTGGGTTTCATAGCCACCGCTGCGCCGCTTGTTTTTGTACGTTTGTTGATAGGTGGCAGCACACTGCAAGCGATTTGCTTGTTGACCGGTCTGAGAGCAAAACAAAACGTTCTCCGCGCCCAGACGTCTCTCAAATTGTAAACGTGGTGACGCGGAGTGGTCGAAGTCGTTCGGCGGAGGAAATTCTTCAGATTGCTTTCAGCAGTGATGTTGAAAGAAACCATCTTGACGACGAGGATTTTTCACTGGACGTAGAAGACTGTGAAAGCACCGAGAGATAGCGACGATGAACAACCAGCTGCTAACTCACGACGAGCGAGTTGCACTTCACGTCCCCTCGTGCGTTAATGTTCTTTCACGCTCGTAACTCGTAAGTCACTTTGGTTGTATTTAATGTGTAATATCCTTGAGTGAGATCAAAATAAAAGCATAGTTCCTCTTGTGCATTGCATGTATCACAATTATTGTGGATATTATGGAGCGCCACATGCCGCCAACACGCTCGAGCTCGACCAGCGAAGCGAAATGGTTAGAGCGATGGAGCGTGCAGTCACGGCCACAATTCACGCCTCTCGGCGAACTTCTTCGACGCTGCGAAAAGCACACGTGTGCATTCTTTTCGATATTCATGTTTCGATCGTGCTGATCGAACCTGCAACATGCGAGTGAAGTACACATGGCTAGAGTCTCAGCATGGCTGTGACACAAGCGCTACTGAATGGCATGTTAAATGCTTGTGTTCCGTTGAAGACGTAACTCCGCGTTTCCGACTGCGCAAGTAATGACGAAGGAGTATTATCGCAGAACACTTTTATGTTTGCAAGCCATCATCACGCGCAGCAGCGATGGCGCTACTCGCTGGCGGCCTACTACTGCGGCAAATCCGTCAGGCAGGCTCGGTACGTACTACCTCGGAGTGCCGTTCAGCTCATACGTCAATTCTAGTTCATACAGGTTTATGTAGCACGCACAGGATTTCGCAAAGCATCGTTATGCACGATAACGGAGCTGAAATATAACCTTTCACTTCGCAGCAAATAATTAGGTGGCGAGTACTTAGCACTTTCCATGGTTTGGGAAAGTATTTTAGTCTCATATCCATTTCAGCGCAGCTCATAACTTCATCCGGTGAAAGTGGCATGGTCCGTACGTCCGCACGTCCTATCTGTTCCTATGCTAACAATCGGGTTGACCCTCCTCCTGGCGCCATCTTGAAAAGCACGGCGCGCCACCTATAGTTCGTGGGCATTGCGAATACGCTTCCGCGGAGGCGTTGCCGTGTGCGCCGATTAGAGCTAAAAACAGCCTGAAGAATACGCGTTGCATTGCGCGATGGCAGGCCTTGTGTTGTTTCGCCCTTCTTCCTTGACTGTATGCAATGCGGCATCCTTGCATGAAATGACGTGCACATGCCTTGTCACTATAAAATTGAGTCTGCTTTTAAACATTACTGTCGGCCCCGTACCCTTTCTTTGTGGAATGCAACAGACTTTATCGTTCAATAAGCATAGTTCCCGCCACGGTGGTCTAAATATATATAGTTGTTAAGGTGCTCGACTGCTTCACCCACAGGGTCGCGGAGATCGAATCCGGCCGCGGCGGTCGCTTTGGCTTGAGGGCTCGCGAAGTGCTTGAGGCCCGTGTTCTTAAATTTAGGTGCCCGTATAAAGGACCCCCGGTGGTCAAAATTTCTGGAGCCCTCCACTACGGCTTCGCTCATAATCCTGGTTTTGGATGTTAAACCCCATCAGTTATTGTATTAAGCATGGTTATAGTTAACTAACGTGCAAAACCACTTTATAAAAGTAGACGGGGTTGTGCAGATAGAGAGGCACATGTACACCACGGCCGCGGTCATGCATACGCCATGCTGCTCAGAGGCTATGTGTTTGTAGCTGCGTCGCCGTCTACAGGTGCAGCGCTCGTTTTTGCAAAGAAATGTACGTAATTGTTCTATATTAAATATTTTAGTCTGTCTGTCGCAGATCGTAGCTCTTGGGTGGTACAGACAAGCCAAATCAATCGATTAGCCAAGGGAAAGCACAGCGGACTTAATTGTTGGCTTTTAACTGTAGTGTAGTAATAATGGCCTAAATGAAATGAAATAAAGTGAACGGAAAATCTCCTTTTGCGTTGATGGTATCCTAAACGCCCGATGCTCAGCCGATTGAGCTACGACGGAAAGCGCTTCGCCGTACTCTTTGCTGCTGGGCATTTATGTATGTGTAGTCCGCTTGGAGTGTAGCCAGTGCCACTCGTACTCAAGGCGGTGAGTGTGGAACACTCTTCTTTGCCAGAGTTTTGTCACGTGGCACGCGATCTTTCCATGAGGCGGCTTTTTCCATGAGGGGATTTTTGGAGAGCCTTTTCTTTTTTATACACAACCAAAACGATCGAAAAGATCCCATTCTTTCGTAGATTCAGCGAGGGCGTCGCTCCGGTAGACTTACATGTCCAGGAATTCGAGACATCGACAACTAGCGCCATCTCTTGCGTTGCCTGCTGAGTGGCAGCGTCACTGAATGGGAAACGACTTTTAAACATTTATTGTAGTGCACGCCTCAATATATGCTTAAATCACTTCGTCCATATAATCTAGGAGTCATCATCTCACAGTGCGAGAAGTTTTGCTGTTATTCCCATAAACTTCCTGGGTTCGAGAACCCTTTTATGTGCCATGTGAAACTCCGTAGGAGAAGAATTTAAAAATTTATATATAAAACAATGCGCCCTCACCTGCTTAAATCACTGAAGTGACACAATCTCCGTTATTCAATCTTCGTACCTGTGAAGTTTGGCTGATGTTGGCGAAGTTTCTGAGGTTCGACGGGAACTTTTGTAAAAAGGTCATTGCAGCAAAACCACCTATAGGGGTGCATGCGCTTTATAGTGTTTTCGGTGACCCCAAAACACATGAAAATGTCTGTGTTTTTATACAAGTTTGTTTTTCTTGAAGCTGCCCAAGATATGCAGGGTATGGATACTGTGGAGTTCTTCAGTTGATAATTAGCAATGAGAAATCGTAGGGTAATTAGAGCAGATGATCAAAAACAAGATAGTTCCTCGTAATTCAAAGCAAGTAAGAATTAACAAGAGACATTGATACGCATGCGAATCTTCTTGTACTGAGTATAGTAATCAGAGGTGCTAATGAACTTAACAATTTTTTAAAACTTATTGGTGAAAGCGGTCAGTGCAGAAGCATGTATCATATATATATTTATAGATAGTATTGCAACGTACACCATTGATACTAGATGGCTATCGCATGTAACTAGAGGTAGCTACTGTTATAGCCAATTACTAATAAAAAGGATAAAAGATAGGTAATCGTACTCTGGAATTATTAATACTTACACTTAGTGTTAAATAGAAAGGGGTAAATAAGAATCACTAATCGGAGGATCGCGTGTGTATCACATGGAGTGGATACGAAGAGATGAAAGATATAAGAATCTTAAGTTGCTAGTTAGTGATTATGGGTATTTTAGCTTAATTAGTATAAGAATCTCAAGTTGCTAATTCGTTATTAGGGTCTTTTAACTTAATTACTTTGGATAATTAACAAAATTGACAATGACGTACCCGCAAGAATTCACACTGACTGAGGTTTACTCAGCAACATTATGCACATTTGCAACCCTGACGATATAAGTCATCACATTTAACTGAAATCACCAATTTTAAACTCATAACAGAAGGCTTTCAGTATAGAAGCACATGTACATGAATGTACAGTATTATTCAATGCATAAATTAGGATCAGACATACATATAACACGCTATTATATTTAGTGGTAGTGATCGATGGTTAGTAGTCAGGGATGATTTGGAAGAAAATCTATGGAATCAGTGATTAAAGGTGTCAAATGAAATTTTTATGCAGGAGAAACATATTTTATCGTTATTAGTGATCGTTATAGACAATTATCGAGTGTGCGTAGATGGTCAATAAATTAATAGGATGATATCATTGTTTTTGCATCAAATGAAAGCATAGAGGGAGAGGCTGAATACATTAGAATGTTTTGCTAATTGGCAATAAATGACTCTGCAGCACAATTAAATATTTATTTTTACAGCACAGCTGTTATGCCCCCCTTTGTCTGACCCGCGATGCACACAATCATCATCATGCCGGCGTGTTCAGCATAACTGCCTAGTTAAGCCAAGTGAATATAGCTACTCCTAATTAAGCACTTGAGCAAGGCAAGCCTAATTATCCAGGCATAATTAGGTCATAGGCTAGTTAGCCATAATTAAGCCGAGTTGAGATTCTTGTTGCATAGTCCTGCCGCGCTCGGCAAGATGTGCCGAGCAAATGCTAATTAAGACTAAATAATACCGAGCTAATTAGCTTAATTATGATAATTACTTCATTAGGCTTGGATTTACTCGAATGCAAGCTAGTCGAGGCCGAGCCGCCGAGCCTCGAATATGCGAGATAGGCTAATTAAGCTAATTAAGTTAAAATTAAGTCTGACTTGGGATGCAAGCTAATCGAGACCAAGTCTCCAATGTGCCACAAAGACCTATTAAGCTATTGCATGTCGGTGGGCTCGTTGGTTTGGTAGCATTGTAACGAAAAAACAGCGCATGAATACAGGGACGAAGGTACACACGAGCTCTGTGTGTGTGCCCCTTCCGTCCCTGTCTTCTCGCGCTGTTTTTCCGCAATGCTATTAAACTATATTCTAATTATTCTGCTTATGCTAATAACCGACGGTGGTGGATTGCCAAGCGATACCCAATCGAACCCTCTCAACCCTTGTCTATATTCATGATTTACAATGTGATCCCGTGAACATTTCGTGCATGGGCGTGTGAATGCACGTGTCGACAATTGGCTGGTCAAGCCAGACCAGCCAAGTGTCGACCAGCTCCCCTCTAGCCCAGCTTTGCGCGACTCAGTGCAAGCAGCGCGAATTTTTAGAATTAGGTTAGCGCAGAATTCACATTAAAGGGATACTGAACAAAATTTTCGCAGCCGAGATAAATGGCCCAATTGAAAGATTGGGTGCTGAAATTTTGTTGAAACACCTTCATTCAGCCAGAGCTAGCAGAAAATAATGAATTTAATGCATTTTTCGCAAATTGGCGCGTCTAGCGGCCGCGCCGTGAACTAGAGAGGAAGTGACGCGAAACTCGGCGCATACTGACTCGCCAACCGTGCTCGCTGCAAAATCGCTTACCACGACATCGCAAGCCGCTACCCGCTGCCGCGCCTCTCTCTCAACGTGTTCTCACGGTCGGAAGGTTTTTGAGAGGTGGAGTAAAGGGAAGTGGCAGAGCAGGAAGAGCGTGCCGGTTGCCCCCCTCTTGCTGGAGCATTCGACGTCACGGCCGTCGACAAGCGCACTGGCGTGCAGCCGCCGCGCTCTCACAATCCACTAAAAATACGGCCAACTGCTCGAAATTACGTGAAATAAACGCTGTTTATAGGAACAGTCGTGTCGTCCGAGTCGAATGTAAGTGTTTTCGTAGCTTTTTCAAATGTTTGTTCAGTATCCCTTTAAGAATAACTTACTATATGTTGATCTACATTTCGCACCTTGGCATGAAGTACATTACTGATGAATGGCGACGATGAATTCAACATATTTAAATGTAGGGTGTAAGCTGTCAGTGTAGAACATAATTAAGATAGATAGATAGCTAGTATATCAATCTATGCAGTTATAGTACGATGGCGGGAAATAATAGAATATTGTTAATTATTAGCAGCTACAAATATCAATAATTCGTAATCAATTATAATTATTCGTTTAATATAGATGTCATTTATCACTGACATGTGCCACAAGAAACATTTACGAGAGATCACGATTTAAGGGACACTAAAGGCAAATAACAATTTATGTCAGAGTGAAAGCTTAATGTATGACGACGTCTAAATGGCAGTATTATCAACAGCCAGTGCCCTACTTACCGAGAATTAAGCTAAATGTATCACACGATGAGCGCCACGAGTGGGACATTTTGGAGGTGATCCCGATGAGGTGGGAGAGTCTGAATACAATTAATCACTAGTAATCAAACTAGCTGCAATAAAGAAGAACCTTCCATGCATCAAGGACCGTATTAAAATGCTGCTTGTTCGTTTCTGTTTGATTAATGGAAAAAAGAACCTTTTTGGGCGTTGCCATGGGGAACGGCGCGCGTGGTTCAAAGCTTCCATTTTCGCCGAACTGCGCTTCGCCCGGCGCCCTGCGTCGCTCACGCGGTCGCGTCTCAATGTAGTTTCGGTATCGCGTAGCTGCCGCGTGTGTTTTTGCGCACTCGTGAAAGTCGCTCCGATAAAAAGCTCGACAAAATGCCGCATGCATGTGATTGTTGCCGGATGCCCGAATGGTGCACGCTGCCAGTGCACGCCCCGCGCAGTAAAGGCGGGCAACGTTGAGCACGGCAACAGTGACGTGCGAAATACCGCTTTCAGGCGGGTGATTTTGAAGTGCGCTAACGCGATGCGGACCACCAAAACGTGATTTTATTTCAAAATAAGCACTTCCTTGGCATAAAGCAGCCTACGAGGTTTCTGGAACGCTGTTTCAACAACCAACGTCGACTTAATATTTGCCTTTAGTGTCAATTTAAAGGAGTTACTGCATTGAAGACAGCGCGAAAATTGGACGAAGGCTAAGGAAAAAAATTAGGCATCCCACGCGTTGTGGGAATCGGTTTCAATGACGAAGCAGTCATCGAGTACTTTTATGCTGTATGTTATGGCTTTGAGCGAAGCGTTACGAGGTGGATCGACGTGTTTTTGTAAGTGTAGTAGCCGTGTGCACAATGTGGGCTTACCAGGCGCGTCGACAACACTGGCGTTAAGGGGTAACTTACGGTGCGACATAACGTCAGCCCTCACGTTACTGCACATACGTCAGTATTATCGAAACTAAGTACACTTTATGCTGCAATCATGTGAATATCATACGTAACTTTCGTTAATGTATTCCTCCAGGGTTGAGAAATGCTTCAATATAGCTTGCTGAATTATAGGAATAAAAAGTTCGGCAGATCCCACGTACCGTGGGAGTCGATGTTATGCGAAGCATGCGGCGGGTAGGTGGCTGGCGTAACTTTTAAATGCGAAGCATTTCTAGCGAACTTCTGCGACTTTGAGCGTATCTATCTATCTATCTATCTATCTATCTATCGATCTATCTATCTATCTATCTATCTATCTATCTATCTATCTATCTATCTATCTATCTATCTATCTATCTATCTATCTATCTATCTATCTATCTATCTATCTATCTATCTATCTAGCCGCCTACGACTTTGTGCTCTCCTGGTCGCTTGGTTCATCGAATGTGCACCAAAACTGGTATGGCGTAACATGACTGTATGACGAACATAAATGACAAGTCATAACATGAAAAATCTTGACACGCATGTCATGCACAGCATGATTTACATGCTACGCTCATGCTGCGCTGGTGGCCGGTTTCGCTAGTTTGATATACACCAAAATTGGTATCTTGCGACATGACTGTGTGGCGAACATAAATAACACGAGTTAACATGACAATCATGACACGCATGTCATGTACAGCATGACTTACGTGCCACACTCATGGTGCGCTGGCGGCCGCTTCGCTAGCTTTACATACACCAAAATTGGTATCTTGCGACGTGACTGTGTAAACGAACATATAACACGAGTTAACATGAAAATCATGACACGCATGTCATGTACAGCATGACTTACGTGCCACGCTCATGGAGCGCTGGCGGCAGTTTCGCTAGATTTATATAAACCAAAATTGGTATCTTGTGACGTGACTGTGTGACGAACATAAAATCACGAGTTAACATGACAATCATGACACGCATGTCATGTACAGCATGACATGACTTACGCGCCACGCTCATGGGGCGCTGGCGGCGGTTTTGCTAGATTTATATACACCAAAATTTGTATCTTGTGACTTGACTGTGTAACGAACATAAATAACACGAGTTAATATGAAAATCATAACACGCATGTCATGTACAGCATGACTTACGTACCAACGCTCATGGGGCGCTGGCGGCGGTTTTCGCTAGCTTGATCTACCCCGAAATTGGTATTGGGCGACGTGACTGTGTAACGAACAGAAATAACACGAGTTAACATGAAAATCATGACACGCATGTCATGTACAGCATGACTTACGTGCCACGCTCATGGGGCGCTGGCGGCGGTTCGCTAGATTTATATACACCAAAATTGGTAATCTTGTGACGTGACTGTGTAACGAACATAAATAACACGAGTTAACATGAAAATCATGACACGCATGTCACGTACAGCATGACTTACGTGCCACGCTCATGGGGCGCTGGCGGCCGTTTCGCTAGCTTGATCTACCCCGAAATTGGTATTGCGCGGCGTGACTATGTGACGAACTGTCACGAACATAATAACACTAGTTAACATGAAAATAATGACATGCATGTCATGTACAGCATGACTTACGTTCCACGATCATGGCACGCTGGCGGCCGTTTCGCTAGCTTGATCTACCCCGGAATTGGTTTTGCGCGACGTGACTGTCTGACGAACATAAATAACGCGAGTTTACGTGAAAATCATGACACGCATGTCATGTACAGCATGACTTACGTGCCACGCTCATGGAGCGCTGGTGGCAGTTTCGCTAGCTTGATCTACCCCGAAATCGGTATTGCGTGACGTGACTGTGTGACGAACATAAAAACACGAGTTAACATGACAATCATGACACGCATGTCATGTACAGCATGACTTACGTGCCACGCTCATGGGGCGCTGGCGGCGGTTTCGCTTGATTTATATACATCAAAATTGGTATCTTGTGACGTGACTGTGTGACGAACATAAAAACACGAGTTAACATGACAATCATGACACGCAGGTCATGTACAGCATGACTTACGTGCCACGCTCATGGGGCACTGGCGGCGGTTTCGCTGGATTTATATAAACCAAAATTGGTATCTTGTGACGTGACTGTGTAACGAACATAAATAACACGAGTTAACATGAAATCATGGACACGCATGTCATGTACAGCATGACTTACGTACCACGCTCATGGGGCGCTGGCGGCGGTTTCGCTAGCTTGATCTACCCCGAAATTGGTATTGCGCGACGTGACTGCGTAACGAACAGAAATAACACGAGTTAACATGACAATCATGACACGCATGTCATGTACAGCATGACTTACGTGCCACGCTCATGAAGCGCTGGCGGCGGTTTCGCTAGATTTATATACACCAAAATTGGTATCTTGTGACGTGACTGTCTAACGAACATAAATAACACGAGTTAACATGAAAATCATGACACGCATGTCATGTGCAGCATGACTTACGTACCACGCTCATGGGGCGCTGGCGGCGGTTTCGCTAGCTTGATTACCCCGAAATTGGTATTGCGCGACGTGACTGTGTAACGAACAGAAATAACACGAGTTAACATGAAAATCATGACACGCATGTCATGTACAGCATGACTTACGTGCCACGCTCATGGGGCGCTGGCGGCGGTTTCGCTAGATTTATATACATCAAAATTGGTATCTTGTGACGTGACTCTGTGACGAACATAAAAACACGAGTTAACATGATAATCATGACACGCATGTCATGTACAGCATGACATACGTGCCACGCTCATGGGGCGCTGGCGGCGGTTTCGCTAGATTTATATACACCAAAATTGGTGTTGCGCGACGTGACTGTGTGGCGAACATAAAAACACGAGTTATCATGAAAATCATGGCACGCATGTCACGTACAGCATGACACAGTCACGTCGCAAGATACCAATTTGGTGTATGTAAAGCTAGCGAAACGGCCGCCAGCGCACCATGAGCGTGGCACGTAAGTCATGCTGTACATGACATGCGTGTCATGATTGTCATGTTAACTCGTGTTATTTATGTTCGTCACACAGTCATGTCGCAAGATACCAATTTTGGTGTATATCAAACTAGCGAAACGGCCACCAGCGCAGCATGAGCGTAGCATGTAAATCATGCTGTACATGACAAGCGTGTCATGATTTTCATGTTATGACTTGTCATTTATGTTCGTCATACAGTCATGTTACGCCATAGCAGTTTTGGTGCACATTCGATGAACCAAGCGACCAGGAGAGCACAAAGTCGTAGGCGGCTGGATAGATAGATAGATAGATAGATAGATAGATAGATAGATAGATAGATAGATAGATAGATAGACAGATAGATAGATAGATAGATAGATAGATAGATAGATAGATAGATAGATAGATAGATAGATAGATAGATAGATAGATAGATAGATAGATAGATAGATAGATAGATAGATAGATACGCTCAAAGTCGCAGAAGTTCGCTAAGAAATGCTTCGCATTAAAAAAAAACACTGTATCGTCGGGACGGCAGATCACAAAGTTGCCATGCGCCAAAGTTGTCATGCGCAAAGTTGCCATGCGCACTTGTAAGGAAATTGTTTTTGAACTGCTCTGATAGCGTCCGCGCAACAGTAGTTGTTTGTTTACTCACAAATTCTAATATTTTTCGGCCTAAAGTTCACAGCGCGGTGCCAAACGCGCTCGTAGCAAGAGCGAAACCATCAGTACGAACATACATGCAGACGCTCATACATGCAGAGGCACCGTCAGTCGTCACGAACCCGTGCGATCGCTGGCTTGAGGCTTCTTTCTGTTATGCTCCGTTTGGTTATACAGGCAGTCTACTCTAACGAGATATTTCACATAGTTTTGCACTGAGCGAGTGACTACCTTTCACGCAAGAAGCCGGTTCAGGGTCCCCAACGCGGTGACAGCGTGAAGCGGGTGCTCAATATTGTGCAAAGAGAACAGCGACTGTAGACTATCTTGTGCTTTCAGTTCGTCGAAAATTGATTATTTTGACAGTAAAGAACACAGTTCATTTCGAAAGTATTACAGAAATGCCCTGGAGGGCTTCCGCGAGGTGTTTTTGTAGATCGCCGACAGCAAAACCTATGGGAGCGCGCCGGCGGTATCCTGCCTAGCACGCAATCGAGGGGCGTCCGATAGAGGGCGACTCCGTAACTCCTCGAGGCCAATATCTTGCTCAATCATAGGAGTACAAATGTAATCCTTATAAGACTGCTATAAAAGCGGAGCCAACACTGGAACTACAGACGTTAATCTGATATAACGCCTGCATCGTAGGAGTACACATCGTAGGAGTATCATGTAGTGTTTGTTGCGTTCTTTTAAGATTAGACAGCCAGCACCACAACCACAATTGACGTTGCACCGATATAACGCCTGCGTATGCTGTTTTTCCAAACCAGTTTATAGACCTGGCGTGGCTCTGTGGTAAAATATCTGATTGCCACGCAGAATGCTTGGGTTCGATTCCGGCTGGGATCCAAATTTTCATTCTTTCCATTCGTTGAGTCAACGCTGCCGATGTTGGTTTTCCTTAACGATCTAGCATTTAAGTTACCAATGTCTCTCCTCGCTGTTCCTGGGTAGATATAAACTGTCAATCACCTGTGGCGCATACCCGTACCCCGCGGCCCGTGGTAAACGGGTATGTGCCACACGTGTCTAGTGGAAAGGGTTTGACGACGTACGCGACGGGATTTTAATGTTATTCGTGTCCTGAAGCGGCAATCATATTCGTGAAATACTCTTACCCTCCCATGCAAATTTTGGTCTACACCAAGTTAAGGAGGCGATCGTGAGTGCACCCAGACGTAGATAGATAGATAGAAAGATAGATAGACAGATAGATAGAAATGCTCAAAGTGTCGAATGTTAGCTAAGAAATGCTTCGCATTTAAAACAACACAAGCGCTGGCACATTGATGAGTTATGCAAAGCACTGGGAGCGAAAGAGCCTAATGCAAGAGAAACAAATTGCAGAAGGCTGTGTTGAAGGGCCAGTTGCTACAGTTGGCGCCGTGGGAGCACTAAACGAAAGAACACTTTGAATATTCTTACATCGTAAAACAATTCACATATCCGCACGCATGTGCATATATCTGTACGCATGAAACGTGAAAGCAATAACGCAGTCAGTGTAGGCATTGCCGACCGTATGTGTGTATATCGGACGTAGCACTTAAACGGCATGTGCGTTACCGCGTGCCGATGCCGCTAAGACGTTCTGTTATCATCAATATGAGCCGAACACCGAATTAATGTTAGTGTACGAATGCTTGTAATGCATTAATCTAAATGTGACGTGCTGAATCGCCATAGACACATTTCCGTTTGAGCATTTGTTGTGAAAATTTTGCGCTTGCTCGCTGCGTTTAGCCGCTATGGCCTATTTAAAAGGCAATTTCGGAATGCAGGTCATCTTGCTCACCGACTGTACATATCTGCGGCATACATTCACTTGCTAGCCAACACGCGAAAGCACAACCAGCGTTGCGAGCGATGTGCACGCGGTCTATCCATACTTTATTTCAGTATACGTTATTTTAGTAAACGCCGACTATACTCTCTCGAGTACTCTTTGAATATCACAACCTCACCTTGAGCTGGTCGACAGTGTCGATGGACGTTGCTTTCAAATGGATCCGCGAATAGCATAGACCGCTCCTGAACTTCATCTAGGAAGCCGAATTGTAATGTTTTATTTAATTTATGCTGTAGGGGCAGGGGACACGGCCCCAGCTCGCACGGGACAAATTTTGTCCCATGTTTCTATTAGTCATCTCTAGAATTGACGAAGCCTCAAAGCGGTGAAGAGAAAACTGGGTACAGGCAAAACCAGATGTATGCACTAAGGGACAAGGAAGACAAAGGCACTAACACTATGGGTAGGATAGCTTAAATAGCTGAGGAGTTTTACGGAGATCTGTACACTAGGCGGGAAAACCAGGAAGATAATGTAAGAAATAGTAGTAGCCCAGAGGAATCGGACATCCCACCGGTAACGACAGGGAAAATAAAGAAAGCCTTGGAGGGAAAAAGAGACAAAGCGCCTGGTGAGGATCATGTAACATCAGATCTGTTGAAAGAGTGGACAGACTGTGTTATAAAAACTGGCCACCCTGTATACAAAATGTCTCTTAACGGTGGGGTACCCGAATCTTGGAAGAATACTAAGATCATCTTAATCCATAAAAAAGTGGACGTCAAGGACTTGAAAAATTGCAGACCGATCAGCTTACTGTCCGTTGTCAACAAGCTGTTTACAAAGATAGTAGCTAATACAATTAGGACAACATTAGAATTCAGTCAACCAAAGGACCAAGCAGGATTCCGTACAGGCTACTCGACAATAGACCACACTGACACTGTCAATCAGGCGATAGAGAAATGCGCGGAATATAACCAGCCCCTATATATAGCCTTCATAGATTACGAGAAGGCACTTGATTCGGTCGAGTATCAGCAGTTACGCAGGCACTACGGAATCAGGGCGTCGACGAACCATATTTAAACATACTGGAATAAATCTTAGGTTTCGGTATACGTTAAAGAACCTCAGGTGGTCAATAATTCCGGAGCGCTCCACGACGGCATCCTTCATAATCATCGTGGTTTTGGGACGTTATACCCCAACAATAATAATAAATAATAATAATAATAATAATAATAATAATAATAATAATAATAATAATAATAATAATAATAATAATAATAATAATAATAATAATAATCAATCAATCAAACGTTTATTTAATGTACTCAGGAACAACCGTAAGGTCTTTGTACTGGCGCACGAAAAAACAAAAACAAAAAAACAAAGGCAAACATTCATAATAAAATATGAGGGATAAAAAACGTTATAAAATTGCACATATTACAACTATGCGCAGGCAGAAAAAAAAATGTCAACAGTGTACGAGGCTATGTAAGTGCAGTGCCAAGCTCGGAGCAGAACAACGACTGGGAGCTGTGAAAAACATCGAGCTCCAAAAACTAAGCATTGTAATGACGTTGTATCCTGCCAATGGTCGAATGTTCACAGAGGCAGGCGGTTACATGAAAGGTCTATTCTCTCTGGTCAGCTTACGTGGAATTCGGAAATTAAGATAGTTGAGCAGTACAGGGCAGGGTATGTACCATGCACAAGCTTGTAAGAAATAACAGATCAGCGCGATTTCGTCGGCAGCAAAGTGATGGCAATGATAATAATCCAGCAGCGTTAGAACGAGATCCAGAGTCATTTCTAGCAAAACGATGGTTGTAAATGCTTAGGAATTTTTTTCTGGACTCGCTCAATGGCGTTGCTGCTGGAATTAGGAATGCCATTCCAGATCACAGATGCATACTCTAGTTGAGGAAGACATAGCGCGGTGTACAATTTCGGAAGGGCACAGGAGAACGAATTCTCTAGACATTCTGCAAACACAGCCTAGGGGTGCGAAGACCCCGCAAAGCAACACGCTTAGCGTGAGCAGAAAAAGTGTAAGGTGCTATCAAAAAGAACACCTAGATCATCGATCTCACATACCTTACACAACGACACAGAATTGACAAAATATAAAAATGGCACACTAGATGTTTTTCGGAGTGAAACTCATTACCTTGGTTTTTGAAATATTTAGGGAGAGGTTATTGCTCCTGCACCATTCAGAAAAAGAACACAAATAAGATTGCAGCACGCGACAATCGATAACTGAATGAATTTCCTTAAATATCTTTAAGTCATCGGCATACAAAAGGAAAGAAGAATTCCGAATGACAGAAGAAACATCATTAACATAAATTAAAAAGAGGAGTGGGCCCAGTACCGACCCTTGAGGAACCCCACTAGTAGCTTTATACAAAGAGGACGTTTGGCCATTAACGGCAAGCGTAACATGATCTGTCAAGAAGATAGCTATGGAGGAGATTCACAATTGAAGAATCAACATCAAAGTGTGCAAGTTTATCCACAAGCAGCGAATGGCTGGCAACATAAAAAGTTTTGCTAAGGTCACAGTAAATAGCGTCAACCTGCCCTCTCTGCGAATAGGCGTGGAGACTTGCATCATGAAACTGGCAAGATTAGTGGACAGTTGAGCGGCCAGCGAGAAACCCATGCTGATTCACAATCAATTAGTTTTTTAAATGCAAAAGACAATATTTTGTGAAGAGCAAGCTCAAAGATTTTGGATGCGGCACCAAGAAGGGAAATAGGGCGGTAGTTCGAGACGTCACTTTTACAGCCAGACTTAAACACTGGGAAAACACGAGCAGTTTTCCACATGCTAGGAAACGTTGAAGCATGCAGACACTTATTAAATATGGTAGTCAATACTGGTACAAGTATACTGCCATAGGCTTTTAGTATGGCAGAGGGGATGCCATCTGGGCCAGCTGAAAGGATGGTTTCAAGCGCTTAATGCATTCTGAAATGGAATCTTCATCTAGCGACACAGCATCAGCTGTGCCACTGCCTTAACCTGTCGACCGCTACTAGCTACAGAGGCTGGAGGACTTATAAACAGATGAAAAATACATGGCAAAACAGTCAGCAACGGCTTGAACTTCTACTCCATTTGGGTCCAGTATCCTGAAGGACTCGCCACTTTTGCTCGACCGTTAGCGCACATACTTCCAAAACTCAGCCGGCCTGTCAGACGCGCTTTTTTCTAAAAATGAAATTTATAGACTGTGATCCCGTTTGTAAAGGCGTTTACAAAGAGTACCAAAACGACAGAATTCTTCCTTCAAATGAGTTGATGGAGAACGTTTATACTTCCTGTGTGCACGATCTTTATGTTTCAGTGCACTTATAAGTTCTGATGAGAACCAGGAAGGGTATTTACAATGATGAGGTGTTATACTGGTGAATGAACTTGCGCATGCTGGTCAAGATAAGCTCCGTAGACTGATCGACTTCATCATCAACATTGAGTTTGTCAGTTACCAGTGACCAATCTGTGGTGGACAAGTCATAGTAAAAACCAACGTAGTCACCTCGCTTGAAGGCAAATCTGGGTGTTTTGTTGATTTTTCTGGGAAAGCTTGGTTTTCTGGTGAAATACAGAGTGTTAGTTTGAGTGGTGGGTATAATAATAATAATAATAATAATAATAATAATAATAATAATAATAATAATAATTATTATTATATTATTATTATTATTATTATTATTATTATTATTATTATTATTAGTATATTATTATTAGTATTATTATATTATATTATTAAACTTGATACTGGTAGAGTGTTGGTTTATATGTAAACTGAATTACCAAAAATGAAAGCTCAAAATCATTATGTTCAACCTGGTTGAATGTTTTCTCCGCAGTGCATTGGTTTAAACCGCACTCGTCTGAAGCGTCTAGTCGTGTTTTGGATTTCTCAACTTGCAATATGGCTGAAAAAAAAATACAAAGACCAGGAGAAGCCATTTCTTGACTTGTACCCCGCGAAAATACACACTGCGGTGTAGCTTTTAGCATGCGACAGCAGCGCGAGAAGACGGCCTAGCGAGCAAAGCAAGCAAAACTAGAGGAATATCATAACCTTCTCCCTTTATATATGTTTTTTTTTATCCTGCGACAAGAGCATCTGTAATTCTGAAGTGTGCACGTGCGCATTCACGTGGACACTTGCGAATTATTAAAATAAGCAGATGATAGAATATGCACAACATTAATTTAGACAAAACTCGGTATGTGACACTATCGTGTTAATGATGAATCGTGTGTACAGGGTTGTTTTTCACGTTTTATTTTGTTGTCCCCTAGCGGCCTATGTAAATAATAATAATTTAAGGGATTTTACGTGCCATAACCATATTGTCATTATGAGGCAAGCCGCAGTGGGGAATTCTGTAGTAGGTTTAAACACTTGGGGTTCTTGAACGTGCACCTACATCAAAGTAAGCGGTGTTCTTGCATTTCGTCCCCACTAGAATACGGCCGCCATGGCAGGAAATCGAAGCCGCGACCTAGCTGACGCTAAGGAGATCACAATAGCCTATGCTCTGGAGAGACATTCATTAATCAAACTACTTTAACGTCCTTAGTCAATTGCATTGGTCGTCCCACCCTCACCCTGGAGCATATTCCACCTCACCCGTTGTTGCACAGCCTCCGGGTATAGGCCCACTCGAGTTTTGGTACCAATGGTGTTCGCGACGCTGAAAGCCGGATTTTTAAAATCACGAGCCATACAACGCTCTCGCCTTAATGAATGATAGTTAGTTAGCACGCTTTGACGGTGCGAAGTGTTTACTGACATGACGATGACGATGAGGGATGCCAGGAAACCGAAGAATTTCATCATCTAAGACTTCTGACAAATTAGGTCAGTAGATTAGTAGGTGAACATCGTGTCTACCAAGTATGAAATAATAAAAGGCAGTCCGTGCATCTCAGAGGGGGCCACACTTGCTGAGAGGTGTGAGTCACGCACTACAGCGCACTGCTTTCAGCGTCGTTAATTGCAGCACGTGACTTCAGTTAACCTCCCATTGCGAGACGCTCAATGCGGTCATTCTAAAGACGCCGCGAAGAAAAACAGAAAGAAGGTGGGGCTCGTCATGTAAGCAAAACAGGGCGCATTGCCAACGATACGTAAGGGAAGGCAGGGAAAGAACTCTACAAGCGGAGGTCTTTCCCTGCATCGCCTTGGCAAGGTAAGGCCAGCGTTATTAATAATATCTGGGGTTTTACGTCCCAAAACCCCGATATGATTATGAGAGACGCCGTAGTGGAGGGCTCCGGAAATTTTGACCATCTGGTGTTCTTTAACGTGCACTAATATCGCACAGTACATGGGCCTCCAGCATTTCGCCTCATCGAAATGCGACGGCCGCGGCCGCGTTCGAACCCGCGACGTTCGGGTCAGCAACCGAGCACCATAATCACTGCTCCACCGCGGCGGACAAGGCCTGCGTTGACAGCAATGTTTACCTTCTGGGGCACGGTAACGGGGCAGTTCAATACCTTCGAACTCTTGCAATAGTGAACAGCGAACTTATTGACAAAAAAAAAAAGACGTTCGTGAAAGGTTGCTCAGCTTGCCCCAAACATCGCCTGGTGAGGTGCTACGTTGTCTTACGGTAAACAAACACACGACACAGAGAATAAAAATAAAACGGCTTTTCGAGAACTTTTCAGGTCCCTTGCTCACATAAATGAAGTATTGCAGCTCGTAATCAATATATTAAATGGGTCCTGACGAGGGGCCTTTTAGCCAACTTTAACATGTACAAATAGAAACGGGCTACTCTTTCCCGAATAAAGCTGGCCGCAAGAACCGGGTTTCAAGCCGCGACCTCCTATTTTCTACAGACCAGCATAGGCAGTCAAACAAGAAGGCGGGTTTCTCGATACTTTATACGAATGTAATCTGTTTCATTACTCTTTCACCAACACTTAGCAGAGAGGGAAACGCGGCATGTGTAGCATGTCATGCGTAAGGCAGTGCACTTTCCGACGTATAGTTCTGTTATTTAGAAACAAAAGCGCGCTTTTAAAACTAAAGCGACTTTATTAAAACCATTCTTTTAAGAAGATCAACGAACAATAATCTGCTTGCAAAGGTATTCTTCCTTTACTTCTGCTGCTTATTGAGCTTTAAAGAAAAATGGCTGTGGCAGCCAATATAACACGGCTAGGCGTCTTTACATAATAGCGCAAAATATTGATTTTATAAATTGAGGCCAACAGAAATTGGGGACATCAAGACTCCGTCTGCACTTGCAGAAACCCGCGATCGTCATCACCGCCTCCTAAGCTTGCATTATTTTCTGGAACCTAGTTTTTTCACATTACAAAAACAGCAGCGCTAAAGCACGTCCTTGCTTTCTTGTAACAAACCCGTCGGAGCCAACAACAATATCATCGGACGAAATATATTGAAGGGGCAGTGGATGAGAAGAAGGGCAGCACGCTCTTTCGAGAGTTCCTAGCTATCAAGCACAGCCAAGCGACTTGTATGTGTGCACCCTTTCAGTGCAACAGAACTGCTGACTCACGGTCGAGCAGCCCAACCGGCCGCTCGTCGCATGCGTTGCCGTTATCACTCGGCGACTGAGGTTCGCGCTCGCTGGTTGTATGGGATATCGTCTTCGTGCTCTTTTTTATGTATTGTGGTTTTCTCAATCCGCGCGATTACGGCAAGCGTCCTCGCGCGAATTTTGAACGTTGAAGGTCCGTACGCCACGTGGTGTGAAAAACGGTGAACTAGAAGCGATGTCCCGAATTCCTGGGTATGAAGCATCAAGTTAGCATGCGAGGGTTTATTGGTCAGCTGTATGTGGTGCTAATTAAGACCCCGCCGCGGTGGTCTAGTGGTTATGGCGCTCGACTGCTGACCCGAAGGTCGCGGGATCGAATCCCGGCCGCGGCGGCTGCTTTTTCGGTGGAGGCGAAAATGTTTGAGGCCCGTGTACTTAGATTTAGGTGCACGTTGAAGAATCCCAGGTGGTCCAAATTTCCGGAGCCCTCCAGTACGGCGTCTCTCATAATCATATCGTGGTTTTGGGACGTTAAACCCCAGATATTATTATTATTACGTGATGTTAAGATCAAGTGCCACGTGATGCCCTCTGTCAAAAATGAATGTTCCAAACTCGCCACCTGGGCTACGTGCGGTGCTGGCTGAGACTCCTAGGGATAACAAATACGTAAGTACCCAACGAAGTAAACGGGGAAGCGCCAGACGTGTAACTAGAAGGTTGTGGATTCAGATCCCACCGACGGAAAGGGTGAGTTTTCGTCCACTGTAATCAATTTCAACGTACGCGATTATTGCTACACTACAATTAAAGGGACACTAAAGAGAAACAATGAATCGGTTTAGATCGCTAAATTGGGCTCTGAGAACTCCAATGTCGTTAATTTCGCCACCATAGGTTTATTAATAGAGGAGAAAACCAACGTCAAAGTTTCATTTTTAAATTTCGCGCCGAAATCTTCCCGCGTGACGTCACTGATTTCAAAGTGTATTTATCTTATTTTGGCGCCATTTGCTCAATAAAATTACCCCAAACTTGGTATGTCAAGTCTCTGGCCCCCTCAGAGGACAATGTACTTCATTTTTACCGATTAAGAACTACGTAGTCCCTAGTAGGCGCCGTCAAAACATGTAACGTCACGGCGAATGGTGTGGAAACTTCAAGGTGGCGTCGCCACCCACATTTTGTTTTTGCGTATTTTCATGCTTACTAAGCATCTTCTCGCAGCAAGCGTGGTGGTTTTGGTATCGTGAAAGAGTAATTTACTAATATGAGAAAAATCGTTTTGCTCTTCAGTGCCTCTTTAAAGACGACAATTAATGTCCGCTATGCTTTCCCTGGCTTAATTGTCTGTTCGATTAATTTGGTTGTGTCTAACAAAGAAACGAGGCCCTCGAAAAAATTCCCATTCGCTCGTTCATTAGGTTTGTACACGAGGCTCACTGTAAGGCAATTCATTTGTCTGAAACACGTTTTGAACTGGTAGTAACAGTAAGTACACACATACAACTACAAACTTAATTCATTCGAAGTAGCACACCACGTATATGTAAATTATCGTTGGTGGATGTGAGCTTCAGTTCAATTAAACTTGTTAAGCGAGTGCATGCTCTCCTTGTTGCTGTATCTGTGTGAGAAAAACTGGGGCAAATATTGGTCCTGCCACTCCATATTTTCATTGTTTGATGAACCATAAATTGTCTGTCTAGTAAAAGTTCTATTAACAGAGAAGTAGCTTCGTTACATTGTATGCATATATGGGTCTGCATTAGTTTTTCGCGCATGCTTTGTCGCAAGTTTTTATATTTTTGTATCTTTTTCTGATTAAAGCTCTGTTGTAAGTCAGCGCTTGTGCTTGTCATTCTTTTCTGTGTGCTTTGCCTCGTTTTCTTTTCCAGAATTTATTGGGACAAATTTATACATCACTAATCTACAGGAACTGCCTCTAGGCAATCTGTAGACCACAGTATATTTGTGAGGTAATAAGTCCGTAGACACTCTATATACTGGGTCATAGGAATAGCCTATGGATAATCTACAGACATTTGTCTGTGGATATTTTATAGACAAAAGTAAACCAAAGTAGATTTATATGAGCCTATAGACTTTTGTTTATAGACATTCTGCAGACATCGGTTTAAACGCATGAATTTTTATTAATCTACAGACCTTCTATAGCCAATCTATAGACTTAGATTTTCTTGTAGACTGGTCTATAAAAACGAGTGTGGCCACTATTCCATAGACTGTCTATAGACCAGTCTAAAGAATTCAGCTATAGAACGTCAATTGATTTTATAGACAGATGTCTACAAACTTTATATGGACTATCTAAACATATTTTTGTAAGGGTCGGAGGCACATATTTCAAGTCGCGTTCCCGGTGTGCACATCACTTTGAGCATGATTGTTGTTCGATTTAGTTCTTAACAGAATGGCGCGATCATTAAAAAAAGCTTAACTAACTTTAGCCTATAATTAAGCGTAACTACATTTCCCGCACAAAAGATATGTAGGTAGTCCATAGACTGTCTAAAAATGGGTTTAGACTGTCTGTAGACTGTCTAAATTCATTTTTGTAAGGGTTAACAGCGAAAGTATGACCAGGACAAATTAAGAGAGCGAGAGAGTCAACAAACTAATAAAAAACAGCTTGGAGCAATGCCCGGTTTGTTCGGTGACTTTGCGTAGGATTCTCTTGCGCCGCTAGCAAATACTCAGCGTTCCCGTTAACTCGCATGTAGCACCGACTAAATATTTGTCTCGCGTTCATGTTCGGCTCCTGCCTTCACACAGTTGTTGCAACTTTGAGTCATCGAAAGACATGACTTAATATGTGGCGTTGTAAGTGGCAAAACCACGACATGATTATGAGGCAAACCATAGTTCAGGGCTGCCGAAATTTAGAGCATGCAGTGTTCTTTAACGTGCACTGACATCGCACAGGACTCGGGCCTCTCAGTGCAGAGTAAACCACTGCTCGCTAAAGAAATGACCAGCCAAACACTACGAATGTTTGGTTCTGCGGCTGCAGACGTCTCTTTTTCGTATACATTTGTCATTGCAGATCACTCGCACAAAGGCGTGAGCAAGAGCCGTTGTTTCCCGTGTGTCACCGTTATAGCCAGCCTCACGATAATCACTGCTTTTCACCTCGGTTGTGCTAATAATATGCGATATAGAAGTTTCGTTGCGTCAGCCGCCTTTGTATGGAAGCGCCCTCTTTGTCAGTGAGGACTTTGGCGCGTTCAAGTTTCATTGTCCTTTGAGTTTCATTGTTCTTGAGACAAAGAACGTGCGGGTGCGTACCAAGCTCGTCACGTTTGAAGCGTGCGGCTTGCGCACGTGAACCCACCTGGCGATGGCGTGCCCAGCAAGAAGGAATCCGGAGATGAAGAGCAACGCACACCTTCCCAGATTGCGACAGTTTGTCTTTTGTTGATATGCGCGTTTCGCTGGAAGTTGTTAACACCCTTGTGAACACATGAGCCTCGCCACACCTGCAAATTCCTTCCATTACCACACGTGGGGTTCGAAGAAAACGCAAGGCTACGATCGAAGAACATGTTAGTGCAGCGTGTGCAACTACGTATATGGGTATGCTTCGTTGAGGCTCGCAAGTTCGCGGATGTTGCTTTCGCTGACAAAAGAGAGGCAGCTATTTCTGCTCGTCATGCTGTCAATGGATGTTTCTAACAAAAAATTACATAAAAATAAAAATTGTGCTAATCATGATTTTTGGTCGACCATAGCGGAAGATGTTCGCGCGCCGTAAATGCTTTTTGCTTTCCGAATCCAGTCATATCACATAAAGTAAAAAAAAAAAAGGTTGCGCAGTGCTGACATGGCGCTCATCTGCAAATTGAAAGCATGTGTTAACGCAATGTATACAACATCCTATAAATTTTCGGAGAGGTTGTGCCTCGAGAGCTTCATTTAACGAAACACGCCGGGTGCAATGCATTTACCGAAAGGGCTGCACCTGACGGCTTCTTGCATAATGCGTAAAACTCTTCTGCACCCAACTTAGTTGTGTATACGTGCGTCGAATGCGCAAAATACATAAAAATAAAGAAAATCAACGACCTACCGACCACTTCCGGTCTTGCACAACGCGCACGTCCACTCCTATTGACGCCAAGAGAGCACTTATAGGCGACGGCTCGCTACGTCAGCGAAGACGGGCGCGCCGATCCGTGGATATTGTTCGAGAATTGCCGCGGACGCATCGATGCGTATTCGGCTCGGTGCACACTTCGCCGTCCGTCGTCAGCATTCAATCTCATTTCCGGCGCATCTCGAGCGGCACGCAAACACTGCTGGCGAGATTGGGCGATATGCAAATGTAGGTGGCATTCTCGACCCCGCTTCTCCCATGCTATCCTGCCTAAGTGTCCCTTAAAAGCGCCTAATGTGATAAAAAAGTGCGAACCTGTAGTATACAAAAAAAGCCAACAGAGCTACGAGAAGGAGAACTTGGTCCACAGCAAAGTGGACAAGGGCCCGCGCTTGCCCTACTGCCTACCGGGCCTGCCTTGATTCCTCTGCCTGGCGTGTTTAGGAAACTCTATTGAGTCGCAGTCGATCGAAAGATCAAGTATAATTTCAGCAGTTTGGTATGAGCCCTGAAATACGCGCTTCCGATGCGCTATGGCCGGTGCACAAAGCACAAGCTTGAATGAAATTGGTGCGAAATTTTATAGACCGATATATCGATTCAACGTGTACAAACGATGCATCATATGCAAGGTGTTTCAATAAATGTGTCCGAAGATCCTAGAAAATAAGAAAAAAATGCAATATTTCTTCGCTTCATTCATAGTTGCTTTTTCTGTGGCGGCAGACATGTTAACATGACACAAGGAGCGACGGAATCGGAATTAGTGGAAGAAAATGTGAGCAGACACCGAGCGCGTCTTAAACGAACGCGACACCGAAAGCTTTGCTTACCGAGCGCCCCCTGCAGGCTCTCCTGTCACGCAAGAAAAGTGTAGCTTCGTCCTCGATTGCTTCAGCAGGGTCTCACAAGAATTGCTGCCTACCCTTATCAAACCAGCGCTGCTCCTTTGTTTCCTCCTCTATCATTCTCTCTCGACAGCGTGTGCCTGTTTGTTGCGAGGTGTGCAGTGTGGAAAGAGGCATGTGTATGTGGTCCTGTTGCTTCGCACCAGTCTAAGGAGCCGCAAACTTGATTCCCGCCGTTGCAACGAAGAATACAGCAAGAGATGAACGGAAGCTGTAAAGGAAGTAAGCTTGCCCTCCGAGGAGCTCAGAAAATAAGTTATGAAGAAGCCCCTGTCTTTTCTATATTTACGTGCTTGCTATCCTCCCTTCTTATTCGTTGATTCATCTTTATTCATCCTAAACAAGCCAGTAAAGGCGGTTTGAAACAAAAATGTTTCGAGTAAACGTCTGAAGATAGTAACTGGCTCGGTGTTTAATTTTTTTATAGGTACTTCTAAGGACCAAAAGAGACGGATTACTGAGATGTGGAAAGGAATACGCTCAATCACACATATGATAGATGAAGAACGATTCAGAATATTTCGTGATAGCGAAGTTGTTTCTTGGCAACTCGGATCCATAAATCGCCGCTATTTGCATCATTCATATGAAATATAAAATTATACAAGAGCTCACTGTTGCGCGCTAAGCTGGGAAACAGCCAAAGCAAGCTACATTACGTTGAAGTAATTTTACCTGCGGTCGCTGTCTTTCCCATAGTGAAGTGAGAAAATATACCTTTGCAAAGATACTGGCTTGAGAGTTGTACCTCCCCAGAGTAGTATTAGCGACCATGCTATTGCGCAAATACTTTGGGGCCGAGAAGTAAAAGCAATGGAAGCATAACTTTACATTTGCTGCATTTGCTGATATTAGCTGCTGACTATATGCGGTATATCTGGGCGTATAGATCATAGTTTCAGCAGTTTGATTTTTCAGGAGCTCTCTTAAATATTGTTAAAACTTTTGCAAGACCCGAGTTATCTAACTTCGAGAACAATTCAAATATACAAAAAACGAAAAATAAGTGTAACCGTTGCACAGACGTCCCGGAATCATATTTCCTTTCACTGCAGTTTGAATGTCGAAGAGGAGGTGCTTCCGGTCTCTGCTTTGCTTCCTGTTGCAGCCTGGCATGGTGCCAAAAATGTTCTTTGTGCATTACCCTCGGCATTCTACTAAGTTCGTTTCCGGTGTATAAATTATACGAGCACCCGTACATCTCAGTTCCGTTTCCGGCATCCACGACTTCCTTGCGAAAACCTGCAAAGGCAGTTGTTTGCCAAGTAGGCCTTGTGCTGCGTGTAATATAGTACCAGGACGTCACAGCGCTCTCATTCCACTTTCCTCCACTTTTCTGTCGTGTGATAATTTTTTTAATGCCTGCTTGAGGCTGGATCGCAACCCTTTATAGGAAAACCTATTTCATCAAACACGTGTGTTCATACATTTTTTTCAAGTTGTGCAATATTTGATTACTGTTCGGTGCACCGAGTGGCCCAAGTATTTCAGCTATAATATATTGCATAATGGAGGTCCTGTTTGCTCCATCAGCAAGATTTAAGTGAAACAGGAGTTATCACATTGAAGATTAGTGGCGGATGTTCACTGCACGACTATAGAAGTAAATTTTTATTTAATTACATTATTTTTGTTTATTCCGCGTACGTTTCTTGCCGTTTATTGTGTATCGTTATGCCAGACGTTTACGCCAAGATGTCAAATGAAATTCAGAGATGAAATTTCCGAGGACAAAAGAAAACTTCTTCAGCAGTACACTGTCAGGCGTTGTCCCACTAGACAACAGTTAATTAAATAAAGTTAACTAATCAAGTGTTTAATAAATTGACTTAGGCAAATGTTGCAATCGAAGAATTGTAGCGGGTGAGCTCGCGAGGCTATTCTATAGTTTTGAAGGAAATTTGAGTAAAACACCCATTTCGTAATACTCATTTCCTAACATATATGGCAGAACAGCGCAAAATACGGGACAATGAAACACACAGGATACAACACACTGGTGTTATCTCCTTTGCGTTTCACTGTCCCGTATTTTGCTTTCTTCTGCCGCAAGGTCCACGAACCAACTAGCCCACCGAAGAACCCTGGTCATTTCCAAAGCGTGCGATGCAATACATGGGCGTTTCAGTCACTTTTATGCTTCGATGCACGAACCGGCGGTTTGTCGCTAAACGTAACTGGAACAACGGCGAATCTTTTACCACATGTTTGATGGCGCATATCTCGATATTCGCACCGCCCTCGAATTCCATTCCAAGTCGACATGCCTTGCAAGTTACCCGGTTGCGATTGGTCGATAGGTAGACGTACCATAGACGAATTAATTAAACAGCTAATTGGTTCGTACTAGGTGCTAACTGCCAATCAGCGTGATATTATTGTTTACCGACACCTCCCGCACCTGACAGTGTATTCTTGTAGAAATTTTCTGTTTGCTTCGGAAACGTTAACTTTAAATATTGCTTGAAGTATCCGCAGAACAGCTGGCATATACTAGGTGGTATAGATGCAAAGCGTATATTGTTCATATGGAAGAAGCCCCGGAGGTTGAATCTTCTAAGGCTTCATATTGATGAAGCAGCGAACAAAAGACACGGCCTTTAGTGCACTGCTTCATCAATATCATGGTTCACCAACTAGCCTATCAATACATACTAAAAAAAAAACACACACACACACAGTGTCACTTACGCATTCGCCTCAGTCGACTCGAAAGCGAAAGCCATCTTCTTCTTTTTCTTCTAAGTCGATGTATTGAACCTCCCGCGCCCCCGTCCGAAAGCCTTCTACAACTAACGTGGTTTTGCAATGCCTCCAGGATCCGAGGCATGGTAAGCTTTCTGCACGTCCCCTTGTTTTGGTCTGCCTCCGGGATCGGCCCACTTTTGACCAAGCAATGATATTATGTGATGACGTCGGCATGTGACATCATGATGAAGTCACAAATTTTGGCGATCCATGACGTCATGACGGCGTCATATGCTGATGTCATCACATGATAATGATTTCTTGCATCACTCGTTTGGCGCCGCCGACGCGGGAGGCCGGTCAATTTCGCGTTTGATGAGGCGTCTAAGGCTTCCGTTTTAACTTCTAAGGATCGTTTATATGTCACATGGTCGCCTGGTTTCGGCGACCAAAATGTGTACAATAAAGCTATGCGAGCATGAAAAATAGTTGATATCTGTATAGAATGCCTCATAGCAAAAATGAAGAGGGAGGTGCTATAGGATAAAAACAAGATATTCTAGCATAATAAATAAATATCCGTATAAATGGCCTTATAAAACAGTGAAAAGGGGCGTGCTATTAGAGTGATAATTCAGTGGCGCTCCCTTAATTCCCCAGAGCATCACTCCTTACATGAGCCGCGTTATCCCGCAAATGAGAGAGCCTTGGTGTGCTTGCACAGACCTCGCGATGAACTACTTTATGAGCCGTGTTATGAGCGGCGTGTTAGCTAGATGCATGCTCGTATAGAGCTTTTCCCATCTATGCAAAAAAAAGGGGGGCGGGGGGTATCCTTAGCGTTCTTAGCCGGATGGTCCGGATTTATTGTAGGATGTGCTCGACCCTGGCTGCTCGACGTGGTTGGGGCATTATGACGGTAACCGAACGACGACGTTATGGGAGTCTTTCGTAAGCGAACCCGCTGGCTTATGCGGACTCCAGACGTCATTCTAGCAAAATGTTGTCACGGCGGTGTTTGGAGGTTCAGAATTATAACGCCGCCAGCTCGTCTGCGTGCGTCCTCCTAAATAAAATATGTTCCTTGCGGCTTAAGTTAACTTACGCAATAGCTACTAGGTGAGACATCTAGAAGCGACTGGTGATTTGCGTACACCTGTTTGCGAGAAGAGAGGATCAACACGAGTATCGAAGTACGCATGGAGTCTTACGTGTCAACGAAATTAAGCTGCGTCGAAATTAAGCGGCTGTCTTCAAATAAGTAAAACGCTTTTCTTCAAATCAGTAAAGCGACACGATGATGATGACAATGACTTTTTTGTACCGAAAGCCATCACCATTATCATAATGCTGTTTCGCTGCCCAACAATTTTCACGGAGTGGAACAGGCAGCACCTTTTTCTCGTTTTCAAGGTATCACAGTTTCTACATATCTGTTTTTTTTCCTCTAATCTTAATTCCACAGACACAAGAGATGGTGATTAGTGCTGAGAGAGAGAAGAGAGAAATAGTGGTCACGTTTGCTCCACTCGATTTAAGCGGCGCCACAGCAGGAACCGCTGCAACAACATTTGCGTCTACGAGGCCCCCTGGTAAGCCCTTATGCTGATACGTACAGCAGAACAACACTCATTAGTGTGTCCGGCACGTATGCACCACGGCTGAGCGCACGTTGCATTACACGATTGTGCTGGCGCCCACTTGTAGGTACGTTGTTCTTCTTTTTCTTGTCGCCCCATCCCACCCTACACCTCTCTTTCTTTTTTTTTTTTTGCTTGAATTACACAGATAGGTTGCTCGTTTAGGGATTGGACTCTTTTTGACGCATTCTAATTATTTCTTGGAGCTTCAGGTTTGTTTTCAATAAGCATTGCCTGAAGGCCGGCGCAAACAAAAAGTGGGCATCACACAGAAACAGACGGTTTCGTGATGTAGTACAACCGCGTGTCATGTTGTTTTCGCTAAACGACAAAACGTTTCTTGACGCTTTTTCTTTTTTTTTTTTTGCGCGATGTCGCATGTCACTAGACTTCCTTCGACTTGCGATTTTCTTTATCACGGCAAATATTTAGCCAGTGATAAAGCGAGGATAGCCCAAGCCTTGCAAAATCACAATCTTAAGTGTGTTTCAAGGTGAGGAGATCGAAAGGCGCTTTTGTGAACAGTTGTCCTAAGCCTTGCACATTAGAGAGAAGTGTTGTTTCGGAGAAGCTTTATTTAAGAAACGCAGTGCATCCTTGACAGTAGTGATAACGTAGTTCCGGCGAGTACATGTACAACGATGCGCTAACCTTGCACAAACTTTAGGAGGAACAGAGAAGCGCTTCAAGCAAAAATTCTCTGTCATCTCAAGCGACCGCCACTGTGCTGCCAAAAGTTCTTTTCTCGCCTGAAAGGCAGTGTCTATGCGTGGCTTCTCACAAATAGATGCTGCTACTCTGCAAGAATGACTTTCGTTGATATAAAGAAAGTTAGATAGAGCAAAGCCTGCGTCGTCTTTCCAAAGGCCTACGTGCGTGAACGTTGTTTGCCTGACGCGCTAACCGCGTAGGCAACAATCTCGCACTCGCGGGTGAGAACAAAGCGGAAGACCTAGAGACTTCGCTAAGAGCCACGCACAACAAAGACGTCTACCAAGAATAAACTGGTTCAACGCGGTGGCCCCTTTGCAAGACTGCTTTGTCTAAGTAATACAGCGAGTTTGGTTAAAGTAGTTTGCGGGACAATGGACTCGGATGGCGGCTGGGCGGGCTGAGAACCGCACCGGCGCAGTGGGAGCAGTTTACTTCAATGCTCTCGTCCATAATGTATAATGTCCTCAAGGTCTAGTACGTCCTGCATCGACGGCAAATTCAATGCTCCTGGTAATGCTTTATCCGTGCTTTATGTTGTCGATATGTTATCTTTTGTTTACCCCGAGATCGAAGGAGCATCTTTCCGGTGGTTTCGTCCACGCTTTCAAACTTTCCTTGTCGTAAAGCATCAATATCCGAAACAGCGTAACTACGTTATACTCGGCCGTACTGATGTGGCGTCAATGCAGCAGCTGCCTCGTTGAAAAGAACTCCGACCTATTGACAGACAGTTCTAAGACAACGTGCTTTCGCGAGAATAGGCTGCATGAAAATTTCTAGTATAGAGTGCAGTGTGTCGGCCACCACCAGGTGATTCGGATAGTAGTATGTATGTATGTATGTATGTATGTATGTATGTATGTATGTATGTATGTATGTATGTATGTATGTATGTATGTATGTATGTATGTATGTATGTATGTATGTATGTATGTATGTATGTATGTATGTATGTATGTATGTATGTATGTATTATGTATGTATGTGTGTAGCAGTAAAAAGGAAGAGATCGAGCGCTATATACCACCGCAGTCATACGCTTCTCGTTTTTGAGAGTTGTAAGTAACGTCATTCAGTTTCTGTAACAGTTATGAGTAGAGACCGGATTTTAGGCAAATGCCTATTTTGTTCCTTGCGCTCCTATCGCGCCATTTTGATATGAGCATGAATTAGAGGTTAAGAAGGGCTTTTATAGTGTTTTTATAGTGCCTATAAATGCCTATTTTTGGCGTTCGTGCCTAAATGCTTATAAATGCCTATAAATGCCTATTTTCAAAATTGGCGCTTATATGAACGCCATTTAGCCCCAAGTTTCGCTCCCCGGTGCTGTTTGACACCGTTATTCATGTTACCGCGTAACATTGACTGTTGGAAACTACAGGGTTCAGCCTAGTCCTCTATATCAACCAACTCCCGGAAACAACCGCTAGCAGCAGTAAGCGGGACATGACATGGCGCGAGTGGTTGGCGAATGCCAAACCGCGGAGAGCCGTCAGCGGAAAGGAGAGTGAGGAGCAAAAAAAAAAAAGAAAGAAAAATGTGATGTGCACGCAGTTTTTGTTTTGTGTGTAATTTACTTTTTAAGGTGTTCACTGCAGTAGCGTAGCCAGAAATCATTTCAAGGGGGGGGGGGGACAACCATACTTTATATATGCTCGTGTATGCCTTTGTATGGGTGCCTGTATATACACACACGCAAAACTGAAAAGTTTCGGGGGAGGGGGGGGGAGGTTGAACCCCCCCCCCCCCCCCGCCTGGCTACGCCAGTGGTTCACTGCTAGCGGAGTAATTGGCTCTACGCAATTCGACCCGGCCAATAGGAGAAACACCTTCTGGTGTTTTGGCAATCTGGCTGTCTGCTCCTGCTCTGCACTTCTCAGTCACGCCGGAAGATGCTGAGGAGTGTGTTGATTCGACAGTGGACACTTTACTAACTCTGCAGAACACGGGAGTGCGAACCGTGCGGGACAAAGCACGCTATGTTCAAATGTTGGTGCCTTTGTGCCATCTTAAGCAATAACATTTTTGTTTTCCTGTCGTAGATAGAGGTCGCGTGCGTCTTCGTTTGAAATTATTTGCATTTATGTGAAAATTTATTGTGCCTATATTTACGATTTTGGAAGCCTAAAACATTGTTTTGCCTGCCTATTTTCGGCGCCTAAAACGAGCTTTTTTAGTGCCTAAAAATCCGGCCTCTAGTTATGAGGGGCATCTTAAGAAACGATCTCCCCGTCGTACATGAAAACCTTGGAGTAGCCCGCTACCCTTGTAATCCCCACAGATAAATCTGTTTTGGTTCTGTCACTTATCTCATGTCGTTGTTTACTTATTTTCCTCTGCTATGCTATCTTAATAAATTTGTGCCTGAATGGACGATGTAAAGCTATAGTTTTGAGATGGCCATATGACTCACTTCTTCCGGGCCCCGTCACTGAAGGAATGGAGGACGCTTAAATGCAAGGACAACAATAATATGAAAGAGAGAGCGCGCGCTAGAGAATAAAGAGACCGGAGCACCTTCGTGCGTAAACCGTTTCCCGGATTGCCCGGAGGGCAAGCTCCCTCCCCTTTCAGACTCAGTCCACGTCGTCCATGCTTTTTCGTTACCATGGCGGAAATCAGGTTTGTGGCTCGTTGAACTTGTGCGCATCTGCATGAGCACAGAAGCATGCTTGTTTCCATGCGGCGCACCTCGGAACAAACGCACACGCTGTCGAGAGTAAAGGAGGGGAGCAAACAATGGAGCTAATAAAGCTTTCTTGAGATGCTAGTTGGTCCATCCTAAAAGCTGTTCGTTAAATGCGCGAACTCGGGCAACAGAACAAAAAATAACAGTAGTTCTGCGAATTCGCGGTTAAGGAGTTGTTATTAAGCAGAGGAACAACACTGTTGTAGCAAGGATCGGCCGCATTCTGCGCCAGAGACAATTCGAGGCAATTAGGGTCGAGGCCCATTTTTCTTCCGCGACAGAAACACCCGCAGAGTGCACTCGGCAAGCGAAACTTTCGGTGTCACGCTCGTTTAAGACGCGTTCGCTGTTCGCCGTCTTCCTTCGCGTCTTTCGAGTCCGACGCTTCCGTGAGAACTCTTGCGGACGTGAAGGGGGATTGAGGAGGGTGTCACAACATGTTGAGGCGTAAAAACAGCGAATGTCGTAGAGGACGAATGCATGGATGCGTGATATTTAAGGAACTCGAAAATGGGATGAAGTGGCGTAAGCGGTCTCTCTTTTGGGAGTGGCCTTAGTTGGCTGTGCGCGTGCGTCTAAAGTGTGAAGGAACGTTCAGTCTTCCGGAACTTCCATGCTGACGAATTTTAGACGCACACTAATTTTTCACGATGCAATTAGCCTATGCGATCGTAGCCATCTTGTGTGTGCGTAAGCGTCTAAGAGGTCTCAGTGAGCTGGGCAAATGAAATTTTATTACGACGATTTCTAGTGAAGAGGTAACAAACGAAACAGCTCACAATAAACATTCCGAACTCCAATCGGTATGTGCCATGAGGAGAGAGAGAGAGATAGAAAGAGAAGAGGAAAGGCAGGGAGGTTAACCAGACGAACGTCCGGTTTGCTACCCTGCACTGGGGATAAGGGAACGGGGAATAGAAAGAGGAAGAGAGAGATGGTCGCAGCAGACACAGACCGAGTCAACGACAGCGCTGGTTCCCCACGACTTGCCCGAGAAAGACAAGGACATTGCTGCGATGCTTCGCTCTCTTCTGAACACCATATTCATGCTTTTGAATAAGCTAAACACTCCGACAGCCCGAGCTGCCCTGCAGCTGCTGGAGGTTCTCGATCCAGTGTTTTCAGCGCTGCAGTAATCACAAAGGCTCGCCCACGGCCCTCTCAAAGGCCGCGATTTCCCATTGGTATGCCAGAGCGCTGATGTCATGTAGGTCAGAGAAGCTCCAGCCTCAGTGACTGATTGTACCCCTTCGCACGTGCAGTTCTCTCCTTCTCTCTCCATGAGGAGAGGACAACAACAACAACTAGCTCACTGAAGAATATGGAGCCAGATGGGAGCAAACCGCTGCAGCGGGAAGTTCAAATGAAAGGGAAAAAAAGGCTTCATTTTAATATAGATAAGTCGTTAATTCAACGATGGCGCAGCATCGCGTACAGCCGGTACTCTTTTTTCCTTTATCGTAATCACACTTTTTGGGGACCAAGACAGAACCTTTATGACAGACGAGTCGGCGCGTCCACCATAAAGGTTCCTATAGAGAGTGTTCCAAATTTTAATAGACGGAGAGCCTACAACGACACCAGTGTGATTCCGATTATCTGATTATGTAATTCTACCCTGCATAGCATCGCATGTCTTGGCCAGTTATCTTTACGCACAAGGCTGTTTTGGTACTTGTTTGTGGAAGAAATGCCCACACAAAACGAAGGCGAGAGTTGATAAACATATAGGATTTTGAAGACTCTAGCTTTGCAGTACACTGCACCTGTGGTTACGCTTCACACTCCTTTTTCACCCCGCTATCCGCATGACAATCAGCTACAATTACGCCGACCGCTGTTAGTTCGCCTAGAAGCACCGCTCGAAGTTTCATTTCCAAACGGAAGGACTTCATTGCAACTTCCCTGCTGCACCGAGGGATGGCGGCACCGATCGTCAGATTCCCACTCCCCGTTATTTATTTTTTTTTCAGTTAGCTTTCTTTACATTCAAAACCAGAGCTTGCTCCGCACACCCGCTCCAGTTTACCGGCACACTGTCTTTCCTCCGGCGTGGCTTCCCTTTCCCATCTACCCTGCCCTTATTCCATCCTTCTTTCGCCTCCCTTGTCATTTGTTGTCATAACGGGATCTCTCACCTTCTGAAGATTAGTGCGCACGAAAAAACACGGACAAAGAAAAACGTGATCTTCAGTATGACATACCAACACGCCTAAAATGCCACGTTACTAAACTCTCACCCTCCCTTTCTACCGTTTTCCTCTTAACAGCTAAGCTGTTTAGCAAATTGTTCTTTGTGAGTCGATCCAGAAAACTATCATCATCATAAACTGGTATGTGCCACAGAAATCGGGTAACTCCCACTACTTACCACTGGTCCACTAAAAAAGAAGGCAACAGTTAGCCCAACAAATGGCTGTCAAGAAACGGGTATGTACCACAGGAATTGGGTAAATCCCACTATTCACATCTGGTCCACTAAAAATGAAGTAGGCAACAGTTAGCCCAACAAATGGCTGCGAAGCGATGGCAGCGAGCCGAAGACCCCGAGTACATACAAAGAGAGAATACTAGGGAACAGGAGAGGCAACGGCGGCTGCGAGAAGGCCCCTAAGCGATGGAAGGCCTACGCCAACGACGACGTGCCCGTAGATCTATGAGAGGTGCGAACGCTTGGTTTCAGCGCGAGTTTCTGTCTCTGGAGTTTGGACATCCGTGTCATGTCTGTGACTCTCTGCGCAGAGAGGTTCTCAGCGCAGAGAATCAACGTGCAAACAACGTAGCATCACCCAGCTAAAACCTAGCAATAACCTAGAAGCAACCTAGAACCTGCGTCACCTAGCTAAGGCCTACAAAAACCTAGAAGCAACAAGATTAGTCTTCAGAACCGTCAAGTTTCGCTGTTTCAAGCCTTGCGCGGTTTAGTGGAAGCTTCGCCATTTTTTTTTCCCTCCCGCTCCTGGCTCGTTCGGCTTTTCCGGTGTTATAGAAGTGCGGCCTCGAGCCTCTCAGACGCCAGGCTTCGATGCCTCGTGCCGTGGTGCGTTCCCTTCACTTATTCGTCAGCGCCTGCTGTCAGCGGCGCCGGATATGTACGCAAACGCCTTTAAGTTATCCAACTGGGTTCGATTACGAGGGGGTTTGATTTATCCTCGTAACAATTATAATTAAACCGACAGACAATGAGATGATAAAGGAAGTTATGTGATGGCAGAGGAGTCACCTTAGAGCATATACTATGGGACCGCGAAATCGTTCAGAAGGGAATTGCAGTCCCCCCGGATGAACTGGCAGTGCGGTGGAGAGGCGCACTGACTAGCTCAGATATCCAGGATCAAGACTGGGCGATCCAGCAAGCCAGGGAACCTGCGTCCGACACCGCCTAGACCGAGGCCGTCAAGTTTTAGGATGTTCAATAAACTTGTCTCACTCACTCACAATGAGATCCAAGGAAAACCTAGGGTGAATTGTTTAACGTCGCTTAATTGAAACGTATTTCTGAAGTGAAAATGAAAGTGAACGTAAAGACCACTGGGCACAGACAGAAGATAAACCCACGTCTTCGCATGCTTCGCGTTAGAAACAAAGCCAACACCAAAGGCGCTTGCTCTTTTAAATGCGAAGCATTTCTTAGCGAACCTCTGGCACTTTGAGCGTTTCTATCTACGTATCTATCTATCTATCTATCTATCTATCTATCTATCTATCTAGCCGCCTACGTCAGGGGGCTCTGATGATCGCCTACTTAACTTGGTGCCGACCAAAATTTGCATGGGAGGGTAACATGATTTCACGAATACGACTTTCTGGTCATTACATGAATAAAGTGAAAATCCTGTCGCGTACGTCGTCAAACCCTTTCCTCCAGACACGTGTGGCACATAACCGCTTACCACGGGCAGCGGTGCATGGGTATGCGCCACAGGTGATTGACAGTTTATATCTACCCAGGAACGGCGAGAACAGGCATTAAATGCGAGAGCGTTAAGAAAAACCGACATCGGCAGCGTTGACCCGACGAATGGAAAGAATGAAAATTAGAATCCCAGCAGGAATCGAACCCAAGCATTCTGCGTGGCAATCGGGTATTATACCACAGAGCCACGCCAGGTCTATAAACTGGTTTGGAAAAACAGCCTACGCAGGCGTAATATCGGTGCAACGTTAGTTGTGGTTGTGGTGCTTGCTATCTAATTTTACAAGAAAGCAATAAACACTATACATGATACTCCTACGATGCGTATACTCCTACGATACAGACGCCATATCAGATTAACGTATGTGGTTCTAATGTTAGCTCCGCTTTTATAGCAGTCTAATAAACATTACATTTGTATCCCTATCATTCAGCGAGCTATATTCAAGCATTTCCCGACTCCAGAGTAATACATTACCGAAAGTTACGTACGATATTCACATCATCGCATCGTAAAGTGCACTTAGTCCGCCAGAACGACGCAGTGTCGTCTTCATTTCGCACGAGGCTGGGCGATGGCCTCATGCTGACCAGAGGATGATGTCAGATTGATTGACAACCGCTTTGTAGACTAGGCTACGTAGGCCACATACGCCCAGGTAGTCTACGAATACGACAAGCGCCATTCCATGATGTTAGTCTACGTAGCACTATCCAGGCCTACCAGCCTCGATGGCCCGTACCTCACCAACGCGAAGGGTGACTTCAGATTCCAACATGTCGCCGGCTCTATCTATAGACAATTTGTCGACAAAATGACCGAGGCATCCACGATTTCCAACGGCTGTACTATACCTCATACTTCACTACACATTTACCCCTCGTCACCGCGATCACGACCTGATCCGATAACAAGTCATGACAAGCTGCTGGTACTCACTGATCACGGGGATGATGACCTTGTTCAAGAACTGCTAGGAACGTCTTCCACACATGCACACGGGTTCGTGAAACGTGCGTGCGTTCTCTATCACAAGGGACAAGTATTAGCACTACATACCAGCTTACGGCTTCTGGTGTTGGTATAATACTCACGTTGCCGTTGTCAGCGTTACCCAACTGTAAACAACTGGTTATATAAAACATATGCGGCTCTTCAACATATATGTGTGCGTATAAAATTTATACAAATGTTTAGCGTCATTTTGTAACGTTTCGCTCAGTAAAAAAAATTACACCACAGTCACCTTCCCACCGCATGCTTCGCATCACATCGACTCTCACGGTACGTGGGATCTGCCGAAGTTTTTTCATTTATTTTATTTGTTCATTTATATATCTTTATTTCAATAAGCAAGTTCATTTGCCGACGCTTTCCTTGGTTCTCATTGTCTGTTAACTATGTTATGTTTCGAACTGAGCTAGTGATTCGTTGTTAATCAGTCATCGATTTTGACAGTAGTACCATTTTGGCCTATAGCGCAATATTGTCTCCTATACACTGTGTTTCTTCTGAACCATTTCGCAATCCCACAGTATATGTTCTAAGTGGCTCCTCTATCTTCATATATTTTCCTTTATCATCTAATGGTTTTTGGGGTTCATTATGATTGTTGCGAGGATAAAGCAAGCCCCTGGTAATCGGGACCAGGCTTTGCATAAACCCTTCGAATAAATAAAACAAGCAAACACATTCCTGAAACAAAAAAAAAAGTCTGATACTTTTTCTTGTCTACTTCGTTGTCGGGGCTAATTCGACACGCATTTAAGTTCTCATTACAGTCATTGAACTTGTACGACTTCGTATGCCGCCTTCATTTCAAAGCAAAAAACACCGCCATACTATTCCTACATTGGCGGGGCCTCTAATTAGCGTGATAAGCGCAGCTACGTTTGATGACCCTCGATCAATTAAACATCGCCCCTGGATGGCTCGCAACCACTGCACAGGACGGGACATTCCGCCAGCTCAGAACTACAGACATGTGCTAATAATGATTAGCAAGTAAATGTCTCCATGGGGACCGCTGAGGTGACCTTACATACGGTTCAATAAGCTTTAATAATGATTCGGCACTGCGAACTCGGCCTGATTTCGTCTCTCTTTGCTGACGCTCTCGGAATCTCACAAAGAGCGAGCTTATTAGAGGGTGCAGCTCTCGCTGAGCCATTGTAATCGCGGTACGATTGAGCTTCAGTTTCAAAGATAATTACTCGCTCCCTTTGCGTGAGTCGACTACTTTTTAAGTAGGTAACCTGCTTAACAGAATTCGATAAACGAGAGGATAGGAAGATGAACTGAAAGCGACGTGGGAGGAGATCTAGATTTCGCTTTGTCTCCGCGACGCGCAAACTTTAAAGGAGATGAAAGTGTGTTTGAGAGCCGAAACAAGATTCTACATACCTGGTTGTCAGGTATATAAAACTCGTACGTTTTTGGCGACAACGCTGTACGTTGTATAAGAAGTAAGAGAGGTTCTCAAGATTGTAGTTCGCACGAATCGATAACAAGCGTTGGTGTAAACGATAAGGTAAAATGTAGACAACTCAAAGTAATTATAATCGCGACGTGTGCGTTCGCGAGATTGTTCTGTGTGCGTGTGTAAATCTCTGTAGTTTTGTGTATACGTTCATGTTTGCTTGTGTAGCTGGAAATAATGTTTTCACTCGTTACATTCGGGGAAAAAGAGATTGCGGTGGATGCGGTAACAGGGTGATGTTCTACCGTGTTTCGGTAGCTCCACGATAATGTAATAAGTAAGGTTAATGTAGATACATAAAGAAACAGCGGTTACATTCAACTATACGCGATGTGGCGAGCACCAGCACATCGCTAATAAGAACTAATCGACGTCCGGAAGCAGTTTCTTCTGCGCTGTTAAGAGGACGCGGGGTGAATACTACCGCTAAAGTCATTAACAGGGAAAAAAAAGAGACGTAGACGAAGCACAAGAAACAGGATCTTGTGGGAAACGACTCTACACAGTCAGGAGGGGAGACGTGCCGGTAACTTCGGGACAGGAAACTACCCAGGCCGGATGTGGCTGCAGGAAAGGAAATTGCGTGCCCTGAGATTGCAAGCAAGAAAGACGGAAAAGCAAAAGGGCATGCACCCCCAGCTCGGCAGCCTGCATCATGATACACTGACCACTAGCTTCCGGACGCGATAGCAAGCATCGACTCTGAACATCTTGTTTGGTTCGTGAATTCTTTGATGCCGTTTCTTGTGTTCCTTAAGTGCATAGACGTACCCAATGAAATTAACCAAGAGAGATGGGACGCTAATATAGTATTCGAACAGCGTACGTGGCCTAATAGTATAGAAAGGCAATAGTGAGCGTCGCGAAAACGGTGGTTTTTCATTGTATTTCGCGGGCTGCGGCAATCTCGTATGGAGAAATACTCAGTCGTGATTGCGGTGTGTTGTAATGCGCGACCGGTATGTGAACTGTGCTAATAACCAGCATAATGGTGGTGGCACATTTCTTTAAATAATAAATATAGAAAACAAGAGAGGGAGAGAGAGAGAACGAGTAATAATAAGGGAGGGAACTATCCCATCACTTGTCCAGTTTTCTGTCTGACATGTAGGCCTAGCAAATCGCAAAAAGTGCCTCGAGCGCTTTGAAACGCTTTATGGCGAGTGACTTACGCAAGTGTAGGTGCAGTGGCAAGGAAGACAGCAACAGCACCGAGAGCGAAAACCGACTAACGTTTCAGCTTCGTGCAGGCACATGCAGTTGCAAAAGACGAAGAAGTAACAGCTTGAAGGAAAAAGAACTAATGAAATCAAGATTCTATAATAGCCGGCATCACGCCGCTACTGATGGCCGGGCGCCGAGTACCAGAGCGTCGACACTATTTCGTCAGGTCATCAGCTACGAGAAGCAGGTGATTTAGCTGAGCGTTGCAAGAAGTGTACATGCGCCCCGCGAATAGCAAAGTGTAGGCACGTGACGGCTACGAGGCTACAAGAAACATTACGGAAGTACTGTTTACGATATCGAACAATGAACAGCGTGTCAGCAAAATACTGTAAAAAGGGAAAGAAATGTGCGCTGGCTGGTATTCGCATCAGGAGATATGACTCGCTTTCTTCTCCTTCGCTTTTCCTTATTTTGAAAGTATGCATGCTTGAAATGAAAAAAAAAAAAGAAACAAAAACTCAGGTGGCACGTTTTCACTGTTTATTTCTTAAACGCCTCCATTCGTGCGCTTAAATTAAAAATTAATAGAAATAACAACGTCTTTACTATTTTGGCAGTTATAGTTGAAAATGATTCGCCAAAAAAAATTCAATATTAATACTATCCTGAAATACGAATGAGTAACAGACAGGTTTGATGCTCACACGAACAGAGATTGTGTGTTCGTCCTATCATACTACCTAATATTAAGAGAGTGTGCCACGTGTTCAAAGTGTTCACAAAAATGGTGTGTCGCGTTTGTGCGCCCACGCCTGAAGCTCTGTTTTACTTTTCGGTAGCTATGCTCACGTATCCTGGCTAGCCACGGAAAATTACGACCACTAAGCAATCGGGCAAGTAATTCGGCTTGGCCACCACAACTAAGCAACCGCAGAGAAGTCACCTGTACAGGCAGGGCGCACGCTGTCTCTTCCCTCTGCGGTTCAAGCTTGGCTACCACCGACTGCAACGATGCGGCGCTCGCTCACAACGCTGGGTTGCACGGCTTTCAGCGCCTGTTGTGTTCGTGGCGCGGTAATAAGCTGAAGGGAAGTTGCTTGTTAGCGCAGCTTTCCCATTCTGCGCTGGAAGCGAACGCTGTCGAACAGCTCACAAAGGGTGACCCCAATTAGTCGGGACTGAACTCCCGCAACCAGGCGACCGTGTAAACGCACAAGACCACAATAAAAATATAATAATGATGGGCTGACAGTCCAGAATAGGGCCAACATGGTGTACAGAGGCGCCAGCTTTCAGTGGGAGTGGTAGGGATTCCTGAAATAAGCCTCATTTAATGCAAGAAAAATAGATCACCCCACTGCGAAGTGCTGTTAAATGTGCTGATACTTTTAATAGCGTTATGTACATATCTGATATACGAAAATATAACGAACGTACATCCCGATCTATATCTATTTAACAGCGCTAGAGCACAGAAAGGCCCATTTGCATTAAACGGGACTGGAAGCGTATCTTCTCCGCCACTTAATGTTGTCTTGTTTTGTGCGTAATGAAGCCTCCGTTTAGGGACACACAACCGTAGCTAACGATGACTTGTAATTCTAAGTATTGAAGTATGATGTAACATGATAGTTGAGAAGTCAACACATATGAAAGGAGCCTCGTAAGAAGGATCCCTTAAATGCGTGAATGGAGGCTGTCACTTGCATTAACTGCGTTAATTCAACATCACTGCATTTCATGAGGAACTAAAGGAATAAAATGGTCATAGTAAAACCAGCTGTTACCGTATATTTTGACAGTGTTTCAATTCAGAGCTCACAACAACGTAAAACTCTGCTTGGCGGGATGCAAAGAAACCGCATTTTTAACACCGAAGCTGTTCTAGCTCGGCGTCAAATTTGTGGTTGTGCCCAAAAACTATCATCATCGTGAACGAGTATGGGCCAAAGAATTTGGTCAAATTGCACTACTCACCACTACGGCGTGGCCTGTAACAAACCTGATGGGTGAGAGAACAAGAACACAGAGTGAGAGAAAGGAAGAAATAGGAAAACAAACAGAGAGACAGAAAAAAAAGATATAACGAAAGAGAAAGGTTCTTGCGGAAAGAAAAGGTCTTCACGAGGCGGGATTCAAACCCGCGTACCCTCGATCCGAAGGCGCGCGTCCTAACCACTCGACTATCCAGGCACGCTAGCAGAGCATAGCATAGCCTTGTATAGTATAGTGTAGCAAGGGGGTGGGAAAGGGAAGTGAGCGCGAGGAGGAGAGACAGTAAAGCGTAACACAGAAAGAATAAGAGAGAAATAAAGAGAAAGAAATGCAGACAGAACAAAAAAAAAGAAAGAGGTATAATAATAATATCTGGGGTTTAACGACCCCAAACCATCGTATGATTATGAGAGACGCCGTAGTGGAGGGCTCCGGAAATTTCGACCACCTGGAGTTCTTTAACGTGCACCTAAATCTAAGTACACGGGCCTCAAACATTTTCGCCTCCATCGAAAGTGCAGCCGCCGCGGACGGGATTCGATCCCGCGAAAAGAGAAAGAGAGAAGATCAACGAAAGAGAGAGAAATAAATTGAGATAGAGAAAAAGAAGATAGAAGAAAGAGGAAGCAAGCATCGTGTTGTGTAGCGGCCGTTTCCCGGCGGGCCCGGGCTTGAAAGTGCGGGCCAGCGCCGGTCTCGGGCTTGAAGCCGCGGGCCTGCCGGGCCCGGGCTTGAGGATGCGGGTTTCTGCCTCAGCCTCAAGCCTCAGTTAAAAGGCCTAAATCGGGCCTTCGAGCACACGCGAACGTTATTGCATTGCATGGTTTTTCGGTGCCAAGCTGAAGCGACCGTGCAAGAGCTGGCTCTTAGTAAAGCTTAGCAAATAAAACAGAAAAACAGTTGAAGTTCTTGTTTTTTTTCACCAGTATAGATATATATCTATATTGGTGCGTTTATTTTATGCTGTATGCTCATGAATTCACCGGTATATATATGTAATATATATATATATATATATATTATACTATATATATAATCTATATATATATACTTTACTACTATGATAATATATAGTATATATATATTTATATATATATAGAGGTATAATAATAATATCTGGGGGTTAACGTCCCCAAACCATCGTATGATTATGAGAGACGCCGTAGTGGAGGGCTATTATATATATATATACACACACACACACATTCGTATATTACATGACCGAGGGGACAAAACCGTACGATCAAAGTAAAACATGTGCACCGCGTAAAAATGACAGCACTCAACAATGGGCCAGACCACGGTGTTCCCATGGGAGGAATAAAGATTTCGGTCTTCTATTTGAGGTTGACACATATGGTACATTTCATTTATATTCCTTGGTATTACGTGCCAAAACCCCGATATGATTACGAGGCATGCCGTATAGTGGGGACCGGATTAATTTCGACCACCTGGAGTCTCTAACGTGCACCTAAAACATCAGTACACAGGTGTGCTTGCACTTCGCCCCCATCAAATGCGGCCGCCGTGGCCGCGGGAATCGCACCCGCGTCCTAGGACTTAACAGCGAAACAGCTTAACCGCTGAGCTACCACAGCGGGCAAAGCAACATTTTGATGCATGTACACACCGGATTTTCCGTCCGATCGCCCGCTACAAAACGCAAGGCATCGTTAACCATCATCATCACCTTTTTAATATCCTCTAGCGGACGCGGGCCGGGCCTGGTCATGAACACGCGCGCCCTGGATAAGTTTAGTAATGAACGCCCGGGCCCGGGCTTGGAACCACGGGCCCGCCTTGTGCTGGGTTCAGTCATGTAAGCCCGGGCCCGGGCCGGGCCCGGGGTTGGAACCACGGGCTCAGGCTGGGCTCAGGCTTCATAAAGCGGGCCCGGGCCGGACCCGGGCCGAAAAATGAGGCCCGTGCAGTGCTCTATTCGGGCCTGTGTAAGGAGCTGGGTAAGACGCTGTGGCCTCTCCCTATACACTCCCTCAGCAATCACGTGATGGCGTCGGGGAGCGAGATTCTGCAGACGCGCGATGAGCCCGCGTGGCGTGCTCCAACAAGAGTTCGGGACGAGTAACAGCAACAGCAACTACATTGAATTCATGGTGTGCTCCACTTGCAAGGACGCGTTAACATCGGGCAAGGCGCCCGTGATCAACGGAACTTTAAGTCGACCCATGCGCTGCTTCGCATCCCCACATGGTTCCCTTTAGTGGGAGATGGTGTAATTTTTTTGCGAAACGCGTGTATATAAATGTCAAAGAAATGAAGAACATTAAGTAAATAGCCTTGCCGTATGCGCCTCGGAAACAAATCCTAGTGACATTCCTTTAAGCTTTCGTATCTTCCTCCCACGACGCCTTTAATTCTAGGTGCGGTTAAGAAAACCTCACCGTCGAGCCGATTGAAATGCGTATATAAATAGAAATAAGGAGAACTTCTCACGTCTGCTTTGCACGCTGTTATAAGTCGGAACTAGGTTAGCAGCTTTACTCGCGATTTTAAAAGGAAGTATTTATTTGTGTTTCCCTCTGAACCTGGAAGGCTACTTTGCATTCGCAAACTGAAAAGACTGAAACGTTTTAAAGTGGCTTATTTCCAGTTATTGCGACGTATTTTGCGACGCGCAAGCAGAAAATTATGTTTTTAATGAGCGGCACGGTAGTGCTTGGAGGATATTGAATATACGTTATACTGATCCGATTATGACGAGTACACGCTACATTCCAAACTCTCGTTGGAACTGCGCATTGCGCAGTGCTTGATATGATCTACCTTTGTAAAGCGCAGCCAATCCAAGCTTAAACGTAAATCAACACAGCTTGAATTTCACACTTAGAAAATTCAATTATAGGGTCTTAAGGGACAAATCCACGACATCATGACATCTTGTGGGGCTCGAACACTTGAGTCTTCTACACGTTCAGCAAAATATAAGTAGGCTGCCCTTGTATTCACACATTTCGTCCCCGTCGAAATGCGTTCATCGTGGCGCCGCAATCAAACCCGCGACATCGAGATGAGCAGAACAACACACACAGTTTGCTAAGTTACCTCGGGTGTGTCGAGAGAGAGAGAGAGAGAGTTTATTTGAAGGCAGAGAGGTCGGCCTGAGCTAGTGCGCTCTAGCCTGCTACTCTGCACAGAGGAAAAGGGAAAGGGAAAAAGAAAGTGATGGGGGTGATGGTGGCGAGAGGAAAGAGATATGCGTAAACACAATACCACGTAACATAGTGGTTTCGCTAAAGTCTGGTGTCCAGTCCTGTGCTCTTAAGAAAATCTATAACAGTCCTGATAGCAATTGATGATTTCGTCTGGTCGCACATAGCTGACAAAATGCCAGTCCCACTCAGTGTTGTCACACCGATTCCTGCCAACGTTGAAGCGAGCTTATTACGTTGCGACACGTAAAGTGGGCAATCACAAAATAAGCGTGCTGTTGTTTCATGCACTTGGCAGCGTTCACAGTTCGGGCTGTCCGCACGGCGGATGAGGTGTGCATAGCGGCGAGTGAATGCAACTCCCAGACGAATCTGGTGCAGCAAACTGGCGTTGCCTCGGTTCAAAAGTCGTTTCCGGATCTATTTCCCGCAGATGCTTGTATCGATGGTCTGGCTGAGACCGATAAGTCGTTTATGCACTTTCGCATGATCAATCTCAATAAAGAGTTCACGTCACCTCGCGTGTACGGTACTTTCACGTCGATGGGGGTGTTATAGACTGCAGTTTGAAGTGTACCCTCTTGAATCTGTCGGTGCTCATAGTGTATTCACACTACCATAAAACGTATGCTCACCAGAAGTGACCCCATCCTTCACTTCGTCCAGCGGCGCCACCATGCTGCACAATAATGAGAAGAGCGCAGTGATCATAGGCGCTAAGGTGGAGGTCGCTGGAACACATGCCTTACCAGCGGCACCATTTGCCAGCTGTTTCGTCACGTCTACTAAGACCACGCCTGTGTACCTGTTACTAGGGGCACCGGTGGCACTAGCGAGGATCTGCGACACTCCGCGACCAAGCGCCTTTTGTTGCCGATGGAGGTGCGCGCGTCTCATATTTTGATGTTGCGCTTACAAACGGCTGTCGTAGTTGAATTCTGTACGCTCGCGCCTTTGCTCGACAAGAGTGTGGCCCGACTACTAATGGCGTTTGCAGAACCTATCCCAGTATTCCGGTGAAGTTAGGGTAAGATGATGGTGTCCTGTTTTTCTTGCACCTTCAGTCGGCAAGCATGGAGGCCTATACCTTTGCAGGTCGTTGTATCATTTAAACTAATCACCATCACCAGATGAAGTCTGCTCTCTCCTTTTTCCTCCAGCATGCTGCAGGAGAAATGTGCTGACTAGACCTTACAATTTCCCGTGTTGCGTATCTGTAGCATTGCCTCATCGGTTGCCTATGTTTACAGAAACTGGTAAACGAGCAGCCTCTACACTCTAAGAAACTAATTAATATGTCTGACTCTTGTCGGTGAGTCCTGACCTAATTGTCACGTATACGACTTTCTTCCTTGAAGAGATACGTGAACTCTCTTGGGGGTTTAGGGTTAGCGCGCACTAGGAGTGCACCTTGGCTCTCTTAGGAAGAGCGCAACTGAAAGGATCCCATTACCACAGCTGACGGGAGTTAGAAGTCTCATGCCAGTTAATTCTCCCGACTCTGCCAGTAACTCATGTGACCGCGGCCTCTTCGAGTGCCGCATTTTTGTGCGCACGCCGGCGCCGGGTTTTTTTCGCGTGTGATACCGCCACCGCCGTGGGTAATATGTAACTCATAAGAAGATTCGCTTGAAAAAAGATACAATCTAAATAAATGTTCAGGTGAAAAGCTTATAAGAAACAACAGAAATATTACGCTGCTCGTTGTTCTGTGAGTCCCTTTCTACACTGAAGGGGCTTAACGTAAAAAAAGAATAGGCAAGCCTAATGCGTCGCGCCAAGCGTTCTTCAGGTAAAATTTTATTCCTGTATGTTCTACGGTGTTCGCACGCCCAGAAACCTGAGATGGGCCAACGCTAGACTACCTCTGCAAATGCGCCGAGAAACGCTAAACCTTCGTCCCGCCAGATGGTGTATTCGCAGCCTCTCATGCGAGTAACAAACGGGAATGGGTCGGCGAGTTCGAAGTCACGCTCGGTTAACTTTCACGACGTTCTTGAGATTGCACAACGGGCGAGAAGTCGCAGAAAGCTGCAACAGAATTTATTTTTAGCGACTCCTCGGAAAACGCGGTGAAAGCGTTCTACGTTACTACCACCGCTGTTCCAGACCAAACGGGTGTTGCCTCAGATATGAAGAATTTTTTTTTCAGTAGCAAGGTTTTTGCAATGTCAAATCAATACCGTACTTTCTCTATTCATATAAACTTAAGTACTGGCTGGAGAGCGAGAAAGAAGGGAATATTTTCATTGAAATTCGAAAATAAACCTTTCGTTTTTCATACCAGAGCTTGTCCTGTCTTCTTGTCGTGTATTGTCTGTTGTGCGCTGTGCAAGAATCAAAGAATATAGAACATACACTAACATAACGAGTTTTAAATATTGGCCTCAGGGGGCCTGTCGAGTAAACTTCATGCGTTTCACTGCACTTAACTTCCATATTTATGTTAATTTTAACAGCAGAAAATGATTGCGTGGAAACTTCCAAAATATTTCGAGTGCGCACTTCACGATGCCCTCAAGTGCTTAACATCGATGGCAGGGCAATATACGAGAAAAATACGTTTGAACTATTTCCTTCATCCCTCAGGCTCTCTGCAAAACATACTCCCAAAGCAAGTTTTAAGCCGAAGGAAGAGCACTCGTTTCATTGGGGCATTCCTATAAATAAAACAACAGGACAAATTTTCACGGTAGTAGTGAGCTAGTTAGGAACGAGGGTTTTTATTAAAAGAACCGCTACGAGGCAACAGAATCCGCTAAAGCGGCTTTCTTAAATACGAACGAGAATTTTCTAAGGCCATTTAACTTCAGTGGGGCCGGATAAAAAGAAGTCAACTTGATGTCGGCAGTAATGCTGAGGTGGCTTATTAACGTTTAGGTATGGGCGAGTTGGTACTCCGCTGCGTGAGACACTTAACAGAGTGAAAACAATAATAAAAGAAGGGCGGAGCGAGGAGCCATCAGACAAGCGCTTGTCTGTGTCCCATCCCTTTGTCCTTGTTCTTTTTTTTTCGAGCTGCTAGTGTCTTGCGCAAATGTGGCCAAAATCATTAGCACACAAGGCAGACTAGTCTGGCTGAGCTTCAGTTTAATGAATCAGTCCGAGACGCCGCTCAGCTTCAGAGGCGGTAAGTGCTTTTTAAGCCCGACACCACACCGGGGGATATTCCTTCCGGGAGCCGAGAGCAGTCTCAAAAGCACTCAGGCGCACACAAGGTAACAAGAGAGAAGCATTTAGGTATTGGAAAAACATGGTTGATCCCTCCGTCATAGGAATCGGATAACACGAAAGTAAAGCTGCCCTTACAGAAGTAACTGAATGTTTACTGTACATTGATATAGGCACCCGGCAATGCAGTTTCCGAGATACGATGGTAGCGCCAGAAAACACAGCCTAGCGAGTAGACGCAGCAAAATCGAGTGTCTATCCTCCGCACTCTCCATGTTCAGAAACGCTCCTTGAATTGAACGTGACTTGCCACCGCCTCAATGCAGTGCGCTTGAAACGCGTTTGTAACGTTTGTGCTGCCTTGGCACAGCCTGTAAAGAGGCGCGTTCTAAACGCGTTTGTGCTGCATTGAAGGCGGTGGCAACATCCCTGAGATGATTACCAACGCACGTAGGAAACGTTCGTTGAAAGAGGCGCCCAAAAGGGAGACACTTGAGCGTGTCGATGTGTCCAGCGAGCGTTTCATTTTCTTGGTATCCCTGGCGGCTGGTGCCACTCAACACTTAGGCGTTCGATAAGAGCTCATCGCGCCCTCTGGTCAGTGACGGGTGCCTATAAGAGAGTTTGTACAATGTATATTGATGTCTGGCAGCTATAGCACCGTTTAACGCGGATGCATCCACTTTGATGATTGGTTGTGCATCTTCATCCGACGACTAACGTCCATGTTAACATGATTACACAGAACCTTGTGGTAGCTGTAGTAGTTAACGGTTGAAAGCATAATCAGAGAACGAGATGTGACAGACAGAAGAGCGTCGCATATTGGACGCAGAACTTGGTCGCCATCCCGCGGCATGTTAAAAATGTGATTGAACACCACGGCCGGAGTAGAGGGAAACGCAAAGCGCGTCGTGCTGCCCCCCGGCCACGATTTTTTCTCGGGGCGAGCGCGGTGAGCGGGAACGCGGTGTAACAGCCAGGTGAGGCAGGCGCGCGTCGCAGAGCTATTTTTGGTTTGGATGTGCTTGATGCTATGAGCGAGGCCGACGCTTTTACGGACGCTTGTGCCACGATCGCCACCTCGCGGGTGCTAAAAGCATTGACAAAATTGAACTTCTATTGAAAACGCGCCGAATGGGAAGGATGTGTAACGCGCTGCAGGTGTTAATCGCGGAGGCCACAGTAATGACGACTTACTTTGCCGCTCTCCCAGAGGGCAACACCACCACCGCCGACCGGGAGAGTGGTAGATAATAAAAAGGCGCGTTTGTAAAGCCTGTAGAGTGTGTGAACCGTGGCAGCAGTGCATAGCGTGCCCGGCATCTGTGTTGCGGGACCGAGCGGTCGTGGGTTCGATGCCCGCTGACGGAGCTTTTTTTCTTTTGCCATCTGGATCGTGTAAACTTTTTCTACGTCATTTCCGTGACGGAAATACGCCACTGAAGTCTTGGTGGACCCCGGCAATAAAACCACTTTCGTGTTAAAAATTGAACCGACATTTCTTATGTGGGCAAAAAAGCGGCAACGATACTGCGGTTAAGTAAAAACTGTAATAGCGCGTGGAGATTTGAAGCTATCAGGCACAGTATGACGTGTTAAAAGTAGGCCTATTTTACATAAGACGGGCGCATAAAAAGCACAAGGTTTATGCTAAGGCTATATAAGTCTGGAAATGCGAGTTGGCTTCCGCATACGTGATGCCCGCATAGGGATGTTGACGTTATCCGCATTTATGGCATACCTTGGCGACAGCACTCTGTGGAAACCCGGGAGCGACACCGGTTGCAATAACATATTCTGAGTTAAGTCGGCTCAAGAAAGAGAAGCAGAAAATTGCGTTATAATTTAAATCCCGGTCCCTAAGCTTTTGCTCCGAGGCTGCCGTTGCAAGCGCATGTCTCGCGTAGTCCATTACGGATGTGCTGAGCAAGAACGTGAATAATGAGGAAGATGTGGACACTAAATGAGCAGCGCCTCATAATCATAATCGTGGCCAAAACCACGGTATGATTATGAGGCACGCCGTAGAGGAGGGCTCCGAAAATTTTGACCACCTGGGGTTCTTGAACATGTACCTAAATTAAGTACGCGGGCCTCTAGTATACAAGCTCCACCGAAGTGCGACAACCGCGGCCGGGATCGAGCCCACGACCTTCGGGCCAGCAGCCGGCACCTGTTAACTTTCCCGCCTTTCGTGTGTTTACAAGTGCAACTTTTATGTAAACACATTCGCGTATGGACTAACGGACACCGCGTAACTTTATATAGTTATATTTCCAGAACAATTGTAAGCCGTAATATGTGTACCACTGAAAACAACGCATGTAATACGTCTGAATGATAAGATACACGGAGTGTGCATTGTAGCTAGTGTTCATTGGACTGGTTACCATGAATCACTGTGGTGCTTCATAGTCCCCTCACCTTCCCTCCTTTTTCAATACTTCCCTAGACTAGTAACAGGATAGAGACAAGCTTTTAAGGCACCGTGTCCACCTTTCCGGTCTTGAAAGTTTTTTTCTTTCCTCCATTCCTCTATTTTCTCTCTTCCCCTCTCTCTCTCTGTGATCCTCTTCTCTAAAACGTAATACTGAATGACGTCACCGTTATGAGAAAGTTGGCAAAGTTTGAAGGGAGTAGTATAGCAAAAAAGAAATGCCGAAGGAAAGGAAAGGCATCACCTGAGATAATATTGAGACTATTAGGGCGAGAAAAATAATATACCAACTCAAAAGGAACCATTTCATCTGAGCAACACGTGCGCACAGATGTGGGAATAAGTATAGGCGAAGGTTAAGATCTGTACAGAAAATGTGCGCTCGTGTGCACACTGTTAAAAAGAAATGCAGTAAACTGTTTACTTCTATTGTTGGATTTGCTGAACGCCGTTGGATTAAAAACCACTTAGCGCGACGAGCTGTAAAGCATCGAAGCAAAAAAGCTAAAATAATGGTCCACCGCGTCACAAAGAGAAAGAGAATCGAAATCCGATTGACAAGAATTGGGTCACGACATGAAGCTTAAAACTTGACTCGCCTACGCACAGTAGAAGCTAGAAGATTTCGACTGGTATTCTTTTCTTTTGCTTAGCACCCTCAATATTGGTTTTGTATCCTAAGCGTCCAAATTAGTTTTTGTATGAAGTGTTCAGCTTCGAGCGGACGAATTTGAATGAGAGATAGAGAGAAAAGACATACGACATGGCGATTGGCCACTGAGAGATATGTCCATATTTGTTCTTTCACTGTGGTTGTCACTGAGAAGCGAAAGCCAATGAAAGCAACAGCGAAGGTCTAGCTAGAGAGCAAATGTAGAAATCCTAGCTCCCCACCAAGAATGGAGGGCTGTACAGTGGGAAGAAGGTGGAAGTTAAACTTTGCTTTAGTTTTTGCAGTAGAAAGCTTTCTCACTTCGTTAAACAGTACTTTGTCTTCAACGTATACCCACGCAAATCTTTTTTCGTGCTTTTTTGTTGACTGGAAGTAAAGTTTTAGTTTCACTGGAGCTCGGCTATCGGCCACCAGGGCGATTGATTGCGGAGAAGCCACTGGATGCTACTGTGATGGAGGCAGATTCATTCTAGTGATGGAGGTAGATTCATTCTGGCAGTGGCGTAGCCAGGGGGTGGAACCACTGGACCCGTGCCCCCCCCCCCCGTTCCACGCCCCCACGACTTTTTTTTCTATGGCACACAGAGCACAAAAAGATACTCGACCACATCTGCCTAACCCCCCCCCCCCCTCCCTAGGGTAGATGCATTCTACTTAAATATGCGCGTATCCAGGCTAGCAGTCAAAACGCTCTCGTCTTCTACTGCGAGCCAGCCTCTGCTACAGTTTTACGACCAGCTGTGTCCGTTGGATGCATGACAGCGGATACCACAAAACACTGCTTTAATTAATACGCAACAAGGGCCTCGTGGAACACATTGAAGGTAGCCAATCGAGCCACAGCTTGGTTAACCTGTCTCGTTTTTCTCTTTTTTCTAATGCACATACACATCAAGCATTATGCCTCAAGTGTAAGTCTGTGTCGCAATAAATAACAATTAAGTAGAATCAATTATACTTTCAGTTACACTGCAGAAAATCAAGTAAATTGGACGACGAAAAGCCGTATAATACAATAAGATTGCGCAGTGGGCACTTCCATGCATAAAACCGTGAAGAAATGGTAAAGAGGAGCATAAATTTACAAAACCACCAAATTATTTGCCAATCCACCACATTTGGTTGCGAGCCACAGTAATTAGGCGAACAAGAGCAAGAACAAGATTTGCTCCAGAATACTCCGTGTCGCGGCCCAATCTCTCCTAGCATAGGCTTTGCACCTATGGTAGGAGAGATCGAGCTGAGCTATCGGTGCAAAGCATCGTCTTTACACTGATACTTTTGTTGCTGGTTTGTTTTTTTTGCGAGCCTATATCTCAAATCCTGCAGTTCCTTGGCGTGTGGCTTGGCGGTAATTTGCTCGGCTCGTTCGACAGAGAAAACTGCGCGGTCATTTCGACCGTGGTTGTCGAAATCGAAGAAGTAGGAGAAGTCACGCAGTCTGCTTTTAGGGGCGAAGCTCCTTAAGGCGGCACCCGTTCGTCCTCGTCGTGGTCGTAGTAGTGAGTAACAAGTCTTACGCTTTGACCTCCAAGGTGGTGCCGGTGGGAGATTTCTCCTGTGCGTTGTTGAACAATAAAAAATTCGCAGCGTGCGCGTTAACTAAAAGCCGAATTCTTCTGTCTCTCATTCCCCATTAGCAGCCATTGGCATGTTCCAGTAGGAAACGTTAGTAGAAGTAGAAGTGTAAGTGTTAGCTAAAAGCCGACTTCTTCTGTCTCTCATTCCCATTAGCAGCCATTGTTTACCTCCAAGGTAGTGCCTGGTGAGATTTCTCCTCTGCGTCCATTAAACAATAAAAATTTTGTTCAAAACGCCGTTGATTGATGAAATAAACCAACGAAAGACGCCAGATGTTTTGTAAAAGCAGAACGAAAGAACGCCACATGTTTTTCTTAAAGTGTAGTAGTAGTAGTAGTTGCATGTAGCCACCTCGCCCGATCGTCAACGGGCGAGGTGGACCGGCAACGGCGCGAGGACCCTGCCGTACGAGAGTTAAAATCACACTAAAAGACATACTTTGCGGGCGATACACTCTAGTGAGCTTTCAACTTTTCGTCTTAATGTACATGATAAAGAAATTATTCTACGAAAAACGCAAGGCACACCTTGAGCAATATGTTTGGTTTTGGGACGCTAAATGGAACCATGAGGCGATGCGAAGCCGGAGCACTTGCACGATCGCGTTCCGTTGGCTTTCGTTGGGCATGCTACCGACCTCGCGTCGTGGAACGCGCGTCCTGTCTTCCCTCTAGCCTTGCCTTTAATTCGCACAGGGCGAGCGGGGAATGCGGTCGCTCTTGGCGCTCTTTCGCTCGGGAGCGGACTTCTTCCTTGCATTTCACCGATCACAAGTGATAATGAAGGGACCACGTAAACCAACAGTACAATAAATGTTTGATGTTTAATATATACACGATGTTTCACACTCTTTATGTACTGGGCGCATTTCACGGAAGAGTTTCACGGTTTACAGATGATTCCCTCCGTAGCTTCGCCCCACTCATCATCATTCACCCGTGGATATGCTGTGATTTTTTGCTGTTACTGTTTATTGGATGATGTTGTCGTGGAAATATACGCGTATCGAATGCCCTCCACTAGGATTTCCCAAGCATTGAGAAAAACCTTTCCACATTTCTTAGTTGCGACCCCATGCTCTCTCTGCAGATCTTTACCAACATCGTCGTCTCCTTCGCGCACTGATGTGTTCTCCTGGCCAGTAGCCACTTGAGGTAAGTGTGCCGAACATCGGAGGAAAGAAGAAATCGAGTGCAATTTCCTTGGTCGAAATGAGCACTTCCAAGTTAGATGAAATGGGAGAAGACGAAACGAATTGATGAGCTGCAATAGCCCAAGATGCGCTAGGAAATGAGAGTGCACATCAAATGGTCTGAAATGGCCACTGGAAAGTGGAAGACATTACCGGCCGAAAATCGTGCTTTGTCTTCCACGCAATTCCAGAATGATTTGTTGCGTAAACTCGCAATGCGAACAAAATTACGCTGTTGCAGCACATGCGAAGAAAGTCTATGAAAACCAACGCTGCTGTTATATATATAAAACGAGTATATGGCCTTCGGTTCTCGTGCTTCACTGCTAGGAGATTTGGATGTTCAGCCCAAATCATTGGTTTCAGTACGAAGATATTTAACTCTTGATAGCAGTTTATATTGTGTCATTATTTCCAAAAGCCGCGTTCAAAGTATGAATCCGTGATCTATGATCGAGATAGATAGATAGATAGATAGATAGATAGATAGATAGATAGATAGATAGATAGATAGATAGATAGATAGATAGATAGATAGATAGATAGATAGATAGATAGATAGATAGATAGATAGATAGATAGATAGATAGATAGATAGATAGATAGATAGATAGATAGATAGATAGATAGATAGATAGATAGATAGATAGATAGATAGATAGATAGATAGATAGATAGATAGATAGATAGATAGATAGATAGATAGATAGATAGATAGATAGATAGATAGATAGATAGATTCTCAAAAATTTTGATGGCCACCACATTGATTGCGGCGAATTGCTGTAAAGAGCATTTCTACAGTTAATCTTTTCATAATCACATTACATTACTCCGTCCTGCCTGACGCAGTTGGCAACAGTAATATGTTATATGTCTTTCTGTCCTTCCACCGTTACTTGGACACACAAGACTGCCATTGCGACGAAACTGCAAGAGCTAAATTTTTAGTGAATTACTTGAAACTCCAGCCGCTAAACTTGCCTGGAACAATCTGCCTGGAACAATCTGCCATCCCCTTCCTCAGTATTTACAAAAAAGTAATATATATATAAAAGATACTTCTCATCAGCAAGGCAGTTCTCAGATTGCAGGTACCCTTATTCATCTGAACGTAGCTTAGTGAGAGCACAAAGTTGTATGAAGCTCTATGCGTTAACTTTTCTTTTTGCGCGCTTTCTTAGACCTTTGCCTTCTGTACAGTAATGTTTTTTTTTTTTTTTGCAGAAGAGCATGGCCTTTCAATTACAGCGTTTCACTACAACGCGAGGTCTGTGCCGCTGCGCTCGTTCTTGTGTCGTAATTCCCCAGCGGCAGGCCAAAAGAAATCCGGGTCTTGATTGTATTAACAGAGCCAAGAGGTGTATCGCCGTTCTCCGCTTTGATGCCGGGAAAACATTATAATTTATTCACACCATTAGCGTTTCTTCTCTTCGGGCGAACCACTCGACAGTTTCTGTCGGCACAACACGTCCTTATGCAAAGGCCTGCGTTGCGTTAAGGTGTTCAGGGTTCACCTGTGGACTTCATTTATTCTGTAACTATGCTCAAGGATTTCCTGATATGTGATGTTTCTTATTATATAATATCGTATTTTCATTATTGCTACTATTACCTCAAAATGGGTTGCGGTACGTCACCATTCGGAATTACTAGACCTTTCTTCCCTTAAAATTCATTAGGATGAGATAATAGGCCTGTCAAATTTGCTTGTTCCTATCCCAGATTGGTTACCTAATGCAGTTAATTACCTACCGGTTAAACAGCGCAACGGAACGGTAAATTCTGTTACTTCGTAAACTGCAACAGACAGCGTTAGCACTCTAAAACAACTTGTCGGCGTGCTACGCGCACCACTTTCTCCTGCACATAAGCAACTATACCTGGCGACAACTTTCTACAGACAAAGCTGCGCGGGCTGAGCTTCTGCACATGTGTTACTACGCCGAATAGTCCGTTTGCAGGCGATTGTTGACAGGCGCAGGAAAACATGAAACCGACCCCAGAAAGCCAGAAAACCAGAAACATAAAAAAACGAAATTCCTTCACGGGATAAGCTTTCTTACTTACAACGCAGAAAGCCTTGAACATAATACCTATTTCTTTCTTTTATGTTTCTTTTATGCTACGTAGTTTACTAAAAGTTAGCGTTCCCGGACTACATGCCGCACGTAGTGAAAATGGTGTGATTCGGCTCCGTTGCCTTGGTTATGCTGTCACAGAAAGTTGTCGCCAGGTGTAGCTTCGCAAGCTTTCCTACATAGCTTTGCCGAAAACTGCATTTATTAGAATTGATACTTTGGAGCCCAAACACGAAACAACATGTCATTGCTTTGTATGTATCAAACTACTCTTGCTGTTTCTTTCCCCAAATATCCGTGCGTGGGTTGAAGCGCGAGCTAAGTAGTAACTTCCGTTGCTATCTCATTACAAGGCTGAGCTAATGAAGTACTCGTCAGTATCGATACCCTCTCCTTCGGCGCTGGAAGCATGTTAAATAGAAGCGTTCAAAGCTTCTTTCGGGTTTGCTTTTGCATGTCAAAGAAGCTGATTACGGCGCAGCGTCCAATCAATTGAAAATGGATCGGCACTACTAACATTACGCAAAACAAAATCGGGCGCCCCGGCAAGACGAACTAGATTCAAAGGATAGACCTCCCGTCGAAACTGTGGTGCCTTTCAACTGACTTATTTCGTCAAATATATCTATATAACAGGTCGGTACGGTCGTAAATCACACACATTTTTGCATATGTGCGTCGGCTACGAAATGAATAACGGAATGCAGAGCACACATTCTCGAAATGTGTGGACCAAGCTTGCCGAGGAATATTATAACATAATTAATTAATTAATTAATTAATTAATTAAAATAAAATGCTTGACCGACTTTTAATTAATACACTCCTAACACTCTCCAAATTACACTGGCTCTAAGCTTTAGACGTTTACGTCACTTTCTGTAATTGGATGAGGAGGCATGGCACTTTTTGCGGTCGCATCAAGAAACGTTTTTTCGTTGCCAAGTAGCAGTTTGGAAGAGTAATAAAAATCTTTAAAGACGAGCAAAACCGAGATCGTGACAAAGAAAGAGAATGATTAAAAGAATGATTAAAGAAGGAAGCAGAAAACGGTGTTTTTCGGTGAATCCTAACACGAGTGTTAACGCGTTTGCACGAAAGCACATACACTGTGCAACCAGAGAAGAATAAAGAGGCTATGCAGAAAATGTCAGGCGGTGCCTTCTTTGGGTATGAAGACGTCACTTTTAGACATCATAACGATTGCAACTTAAAGTGCCGGAAGAGAAAGCAGTAGGCTTAGCTAAACCACCAAGGATGTAAATAATGGCAAATAAGAAGACGAAAAACTTCGTAGAGACCACGCGGCCACTACAAGAGAGGTAAAGAAATTCTGAAAGAAAAATGGTTATGGGATAACTAAACAAGGCAGACGAGAAAAGACGCGCTCTTGTGAATGATGACCCAGACAATCTGACTGGACACAGGAAGTAAACTAAGACTGCACAAAAAAAAAAAGGACAGAGAGAGAGAGAGAGATCAAGAAAAACACGAAGAAGAACACAACGTGAAAGGTACGAACAAAAAGTTCCGCAAATGACTCCATTAATCTTCATCATACTTATTTTCTCTTCCAGCCAACTAGCACGGAGGCCATATCGTTGTGCCACGGGGGTGATTCGTGGCTTTCCGCAACAGGAAACCATTATTTCTGGCACACTTCTATCGCTCTTTTAAGAAAAAATTGGTTTTGCTTTAAGGCGGTGCGCTCATGACCGATCGCTCTCTGCTCAACTTATGGTGACGTTGTTTCCCTACTTTATTAAGGCGAAAGCCTTAGACACCTTACCAAACGCGAAAACTGACCGTCGGCGTCTTCGAGGTTCGGCGAGATTGACGAACATAGCGAGACCGCCGGATGATGAAGAAACAAACAAATAAGTAATAAAGGTCGGTCAGAAGTCACGTGATACTCAAGCGAATGTGTGGCCAGTCGGCGCCCCGAATTCACATGACCTCAATGTAACACGCCCGTCATCATGACGTCACATATTGTAAGAATTTATTGCGTCGAAGTGAAGTCATTATGGCATCATGATGACGTCGAAATATGACGTCACATGATGAAGGCATCGCAGGATATCGTCACCTTGGTCAAAGGCGGACCGATCACGGAGTCTGCGCAAACAATGTGAGGTGCAGCGAACTTGTAATGCCTCCAATCTTCGAGGCAGTGCAAGACCACGTTAGGTGCAGAGAGCTTCGGAGAGAGGGGGGATCTATACATTAACTTATAAGTAAAAAAGAAGAAGGCTTTCACCCTCGAGCCTTAGGCGAAAGCATATGGAACACTGTGAGTTTTATACTGGAGCTTGAAAGTGAAGGTCGCCAAGGCTAACATGACTTCTAACTGCCAAGTACTAATAATGCAAAGCAAAATATTTGAGCTGGTTAGGAGAAATTTAATATAGTCGTTTGCCTTCTTTGCCGATGTTTATTCTATTTCTAAATTTCATTTTAGTGCTTGCGTGTGTACAAGTGTTTCAAAACTTATTCTAAAACTTTATTTCAAAGCTGATTTATGCTGTCCGAATTTGGCATCGGTAAATCATGCCCGACGATAATGAGGTAGGTGACCCATCTGCCGTGTCTGAAAAGGCAGATAACCGCTTACTTATTAGTGCGCATTTTCAGAGTTACGTTCTTTTTTTACGCCGTGATAGTTTATCACTGAGGGTTAAAAGTATTTATAGCTTTTATTACGAAGTCCTGCCAGTATTCTTCTCTGTCTCTCTCTCTCTCTGTTTAATGACAAGAGTACAATCTGCCTTCTGGACAAGCGACTACCATCTTGGATGCGATGCTGCCCCACGTCGACACTGCCATGCACAAAGACGTTGCCAGCTTCCTTCAACGCACTGAGGCAAACCGCCAGCTTGACGATTCTGGTATTAAATAGGAGCAGCAACCACCGTCACAGGATAAATACTCTTCCGATCCTCAATACAGCCGCCATCAGATTAACGCATCTCTATTCCTCACGGGAACTCCTGGGAAATCTTTATGCGTGTTTAGGGTGCATCCCAATAGTAATGGGTTTCACGGATCAATGGCCGCGTGAGTTATTCAATGCATATCGTAGTTGCATTAGTACTCGACAACTGCGTGGGATCCCGGTGACAGATCCCGCTGGAGTTGCTTCCTTGAGATGTGAGATCCACAGAACCTTGTTCGTTCGCTTGACAGGTGGCTAATGGCGTATGGCAACTCAGTCCTTGGACGAAGACGTAGGACCCTATGCCGTTGCCATGGTGATAATCCGGATAATGCGAGGCCGATATGCTTTTGAGTCGTTTTAGGTTCACGGAGGTCAATGGCCTTATCGCTCGCCCGTAGCCAGAACCACGTTGTTGGTTGAAGCTATAGATGTGTTTCTTGGCTTGGTGCAAGGTTGTTGCAAGATTGTGCAGATGTGTGTAGACAAGTTTTTGTGCACAGACTGCTCACAGAGAGCAACGAAGGACCTATGCATATGCGATGCGAATAGGAAAAAAAATGTTGCAGAAAAATGGAGACGCGAAATTATTCGCAGTATGGCCGATGAAAGAGATATGCATAGAAAGCAAGGAAAAAAGAAATAAAACCAGAGAGAATACAAAAGAATAAGAAAGACGTGCGAAAGTTTCTGGGCTTTTAGGTGTGCAAAGATACTTGGTAATGCTATTTCTAAAGCTTTTTTATTATTGTATCTTAGAAGCAGCCTGTATACCTCGTTATTTTCAAACGCGTTAATAATTTTAACCACCTTGACTTTCTCGTGCTCGCGTTTGTCTGCTTCCACGTTCGTGATACGCTTTCGCAAGTTTCTGGGGGGTGTTTTTTGGGGTGTTATGTGCGGCAGCTTAGAACAAAATGCAAAAAAAAATGTTCGTCTCTAATGACTCGCGTAAGCCGGGATCAGGCGTCAACGTCAGCGTCGACCAACATCTGAACGGGAAACCTTATACGAGTCGAGGAGGCAGCTTCCCACACACGATGAAGATGCGCAGTCCCGTAGGCGTGTGAAAATTCCTCTCTCATTTCCTCCCTTTCCACACCCCTTTAATCGTTCTATTACCGTTACTAATTGGTCCGGTCTATGGTGCAGCCAGTGACGCGCTTTTCAAATTAACCTCCCTGTCTTTTCTTTCTGTCTGTCTGTTTTCTTCATTCCTTGCTTTTTACAGTGGATTAACTTGGCCTCCATATTCTCGTAACCACACTAAGGTACGATACAGATGTGATACTGGTAAACTCTGCTGCACTTGGTTACCCTCCTTCCTATTTCTCTTCTCAGGTTGCTTTGTGCCACTGGAGACGGTCTTCACAGCTATAGCTGATGTTTTCTTCTCGTTTACACGTCTTCTTCCATTAAATATTCAGGCGCAAGTGCCGCGAAGTGTGCCGGACGCCATTTTTTATCCACTACATACCACGGAGTCACGTACGCCCACTCTCCTCGCCTACACACCACTTCGTAGATGTATCGCAGGACAGCAGATTACGCGCGCGCTGTCGTTTGTCTTTGTTAGCAGCTCGGCTTCAGTGGAGACGCAATAGATTCGGGCTATCTCACGTCTCTAGACCTCTTGGAATTTGTTTCGCTCAGGTCTCTCCATTCTGAAACGAAAGCTGGAGCCACTTTCTCGAAGCTTCCTATTTTGGAATAGTTTATACCGACGGATAAAACGCTTCGCGCGAAAGGCAGGAAGTTGGTGTTGCACAGTACGTCCTGGAACTACGAATGTGAACAAAACAAGTATCCAGTGAGTCTTTCATTAAGTTAGACAATTACCTAGGAACAATTAGGAGCCACTGACTCGAGGATGCAATTAGGATATATCACGTGATCGTAAGAATTCCCCAATATTCCAGAGAAACAACGAGACAATTGCCGTGCCACTGGAAGAACTCTTGAATGCTCTTGCACAGCGCTAAGAGGGTCGATTGAAAATTGAAGGAGTAGTCTACTCGCCAAAACTATTGTATGCCGCTCAAAGTGTCATTCAGGTAAGCACCGTGTAGCTAGAGCCTTCCACGACATGGCATTGCTATGTTCCACTCTACTCTTCGCCAGTCTCCCACACTATTTTATAAAAATAGTCCTTCAAAAAACAAATGGTCGATCCTTCTTTCATATTCATCGCAACACTAAAAGCGAAACGTGACTTCGCGTAAGTATACTTGCAGCTTTGCTGAAAGTTAAGAAATGCGATGTCCACATCGTGATTTGCGCTTGGACAAGTATGGCAGTCTTTGGCATGGATGCGCCCCCGTTGACGCCCACATTGCCACATCTCCCGTCTCGATGACTAAAGTTAACGAGCTTCGACACCTTGTTGTAGCTGAAATACTTGACGTAACGTCAAGTTACCGATCCCTCAAGCGCGCGCAAACAAGGACAGAGGGAGGTGACGAATACACAAGCGCTGTGTGTGTTTGTGTTGTCGTCTATCTAGAAATAGAAAAAAACGAAAATCCTTCACGGGATAAGTTTCTTACTTGCAATGCAATAAGTCTTGAGCATAATGCGTATTTCTTTTCATGTTTCCTTTTATGCTACATAGTCTACAAAAGTTACCGTTCCCGGACTACATCTGCAGCAGCGTAGTAAAAACTGTGTGCTTCGGTGCCGTAGCTTTGGCTGTGCTGCCACAGAAAGTTGTCGCCTGGTATAAGGCTCTCGCCTTAATAGCGCTAACATACGTAACGCCAAAGGCCGCTGCCGAGATAAGCTTTACACTGTAGACTTCAAAGGGAGCACTCTCGGTGATTGAATTGCTTTCTGGCTCAACTTACTTACACTGAGAAAGGCACGAATCAAAGCGAATGCGGAGTCCTTGTGTGATATTCTGATTCAGGCTTGGACTCCAAATTTCAGAGAGGCTGGCATGTTTCACGGTAGGCCATGCAAATATGTAATTTCGGCTCGCGCTCCTGACGCACGTTCATCATCTCCTAATTTACCTTGCTCTCCCTGGCTACTCGTCACTTTTCTCTAGTAGTGTAACGTACATCTAAAGGTTTGTTTAGATACAACCCATCCTGTATACTTCAAATTGAACGTGGGCAGTTGAAGTTTCATTACTCTGTGCACTGCGTTCTATTCAACAGAGCTCGAGCTTTACTTAAAGGCTGTCACGTGAATGTCCATCGCTTGCATTGTGCGCGTGCCCTAATTCCTGCCGCGCTTTGTGCCAGTGATGTCTTTGATCTCGGTCTGTACGGTAAGAAATTAATATACTGGTACGGCTAATTATACGGCTAACCATACGGTTCAGCTAACATTCTCAGATTAATCACTAGACGCATACAGCACGAGAACGTTGATCAATAGAGCATAGCTGTAGACATTCCTCCTGTAAACACTGATATGGGGAAACTGTTCAGCAAGCTAACCTATTGCTGCTGCCCTCAACGGCTAGATTGAACACGTTTGGGTTAGTAATTTTTGGCATGGACTAAAAAAGGACGGCGTTGCCTTTACATTCGGAGAAGTGAAATAATACACCACATAAAGTAAAAAAAAAAGCTGTGATGAAATGATGTTACAAGATCTCGTTTACGTTCGACTCCGGGGCCGCCACTTACACCCCACCTCCTTTATTGAACCCTAGCAAGAGGTGCCACATCCACGAGCGTTCTTATCACACTGGCAATGACAACGCAAGTTGACCATGCTACGACTACAGCCCACCGCGGTGGTGTAGCGGTTTATGGTGCCCGGCTGCTGACCCGAAGGTCGCAGGTTCGATCTCGTGCGCGCGGCAGTCGCATTTTGATGGAGGCAAGATGCTAGAGGCCCGTGTACTGTGCGATGTCAGCGCATATGTTAAAGAACCCCAGGTGCTCGAAATTTCCAGAGCCCTCCACTACGGCGTGCTTCATAATCATATCGTGGTTTTGCGACGTTAAACCCCAGATATTATTATGCTTCGACTACGCAGTTATGGCGCCGGACCTCGAATTCCCCTTCGTCTCTGCTTCTCTGTGCGCGCCTCCGCAGCACGCTCGAGGCAGGTTTGGAAGCCGAGCAGTGCGAAACGTCAGGGCACATGCCGGTAGTGTATGCTGTGTGAGCTTTCCCTTTTATCCTTGCGGCCGAGGTTAGACAAAGCTAGAATCTGCGGCGGCTGTGACGTTGCAAGAAGCGAGCAAGACGAAGCCGGCGATAACGCTATCGAAACTTCTGGATTTGGGCGGATTTAGACCGTTGGCTGAATTCCTATTGCTGCTATGCGCCTGCTCGAGCACAGTCATGCATTGTGTGGGTGCTCTTTGCTTTCCTGCGGAAGCTACGCAAACTCGCATTTTCCGCTGCTGACGACTAACATTGCGGTGGTTTACTCGCGCTACGTGTCATAGCGCGCTTGTGTAACATTTGTATGAGTGGTACTCATGTTGCCTCTGCGGAATGGGAACGCCTTCCTAAGCCTCAGTGTCCAGCACCACCTTCGAGTACGCCGAGGCGAGCGCAAGCCAATGTTTTGCCGTCGCTCCCGCGAGTCGCAGTTCGACTGAAAGCTTGCATATGGCCACGTTGGTGTCATGGACGTCGGTGGAACAAAACTAGGTGGAAGCATGATGCCAGGCAGCCAACTTCGGCCGGCCAGCCTCATCTGGCACTGGCCCGTGATAATCTGTTAGGCACTTATCGGCGAGATGGCTCGAAGGGTATATGCCCATTTCAAGATGCTGTTTAGTATGACCTAGCTCACAGCAGCCGCTTCGTGACAAACGTGGTCACAATATCCGGATCCACGTGCTCTCTGGAGGTTTATTCTATCGCGTACGTTATGTGCACACGACGAGATTAGGGATTATTTCCCATATCCATGTAATTTAGTAGTAACTTTTGCAGACGGTATTCTAGAGTAACCGAGAATGCTATCTTTTAGTACACTCTAGCGATTCTGGCGGTACGCATAGTACGCTTAAAGAAATACGGAGGTTTCTTGCTTTTTTTTTTCGCACCGTTGTTCTTCCACCACTCCATGTTACCGCGTAGGCAAGGAAGTCATAATTTTATCTTTACGGAATGAATCTTGGGTACAAGAATGCACCCGCAAAGCCACTTAATTGCATGAAATTATGAGTACTCCGAATTTCATCCACGTCGCTAATATGAAATGATTGGCGGGCGTTTGTCGCAAAGCATTAATTGGTCACGCGATAAGTATCACTTAAGAGAAAGAATGTGAAAGTGTGCAGACAGCTACCTGACCATACAGGTATAGTCAAAGCTTGAACTACAGAGGACTTGAACAGTTAGGGGATGATAAACCTAGCCTTTCAGACGGTTGCACAGAATACATAACGTCCTCTTATACCTTTAGGTTAACTTCAAAAACGCGCCTTTAAATTATGAGGAGCGGCAGACATAAAATGCGCAAGCAGCGATAACTGGAAATAAGTGATATAGGAAAGCGCGACGGAATGAGATTAATACCGGATCAAAGTGAATGAGCGGAGTTCGAGGGCGCAGACAGAAATCTGACGAGCGTGAGAGGGAATCCGCCTTGCGCATAGCCTCCAGTAAGCCAGAATGGAAATAAAAACACAATGAAATGAACGAAGAGCAACAACAAAAACAGCATCTGCATGCAGTAGCGGCAATCAGAAAAAGTCCTTTCCTTCCGCGGGGTGTGTCAAAGCAAGAATCCGCGCTCCCTGATACATCTGACAACTTCATTTCCTTTTCCAAGTTGCTCGCACTTTCCCGACAGGTCGGAATATATGGCACTTTCAGAGAGCAAAACACGCGATATCTGCCCAGGAGTGAGGACGACTTAGTGTGCTGCAGAGTCAGCGGCACTTCCCTTGGCCATACCGTTTCCGCCGTTTCATTTCGCTCCTGGAATTGAAGTCAGAGCTGGGAGAGAAACTCGCTCCTCTGTTTACATCTCGGACAGCAGGTGCGAACTTTCATCAGAAGGGCGCGGTCACGCGCGCTTATCTCGACAGAGATCAGTCCACGGCTCCAACTCACGTGCGTACAATGCTCTTCTCACCGTTTACTTCGCGTGAAGTGGCGGACAGCACGAAAACCGCTTCGCTCTCTGGAGCGGCCGTAGTCCCTTACGCCAGCGTTTTGTACAGTTACGCGAAATCGGATCTGAAAGGAATGAGCTGCTAGCCTTAGAGTAACAGAGAGCTGAGTTAATTGGTAGGAATTCATGTTAACCTAGCTGCTAGCCTTACTTCGTATAACATTTGAATTTGTTTCCTTCTCATTCGTTGCTTCGCGCCGGCGGTGAACGTGTGACTTCTTTTCTTTTTTTCAGATTTACTTCCTGCATCACCTGCTTGAATGCGGAAATATTTGTCGCTGGCTGAGCTGCTGACGAATATTTTGCTCGTGCTGATAAATTCGACAGTGACTGACCCAACGATCACAGATACAAAGAATGTTTTCTATTTTCGCCGCTTACTTCAACAAGGGAGTGCAGACCGGGTTCACGTCCCCGCAACGCAACAGGGTACGAGGCTGGAGCTTCTGCGCCAATTGCGTCACTCCCGAGAAAAGGTGTCCGCCGCACTTTCTTCTCAGCGATAGTTTGCCCGTCACTCGCTTGGCCCCTGAAAGACAAATCTGAAGATTTATTATACTTGTGGGCCAGTTTCAGGGGCGTAGCCAGAAATTGTGTTCGGGGGGTGGGGGGGTTGTTGAACAAACCTTATATATATATATATATATACATATATATATATATATATATATATATATATATATATATATATATATATATATATATACCAGGAGCCAGGAATCTGTATAGGAGTCTGTATAGGTTCATGCGTGGCACCTGCGTTATGTAACATATTTTTAGCGGATTTTGACAGAGAAGTGGCTCAGGTTATTGACGATGCTGAAGTGAAGATTTTTAGGTATGTTGATGACTTTTAATCATTTTTAAAGCTAACACTTCTTTGACAACCACTAACTCAGTGGATGAGGTTTTAGCTGTTTTTAGACAACACGCCAAGGGTCTTTTATTCACGCATGAGCTTCCTGTTGGTGGTGTGCTGCAATTTTTAGACCTGAGTCTCACTTCTCGGAGACGCACATATGTTGGGCATATTGCCCACGTTCACGCAAGGCACTTCTTCCTTATGACGCCTCGCATTCGAAACTTGTCAAGAGAGCCGTTGCTTCCATGTGCCTGGAAGGAGCGCTGGTGAAATCTTGTCCTCATCTAATGCAGGAAAGTTTCAATAATCAGGTCACGAGGCTGTATTCAGCCGGCTACCCTGGTTCTGTCGTTGTTGCAGTCTCGGAAACCCTCCTTCAGAAACTGAAGGGATCGAGAAGAAATAGGCAGCCGATGGAAAAAAGGCCCATGGTTATGCCATATGTGCACAAGGTTGCTCACAACCTTAAGAATGTGGCCAACAGGTACAAGGTACCCTTGGTGTTCTCGGCGCCCCGCAAGTTGGCTAGCCTGTGCCCACGCATTTCTTCTGCACCGAGGCCCTCCCGTGTGGGAAAGGCACGCAAGGCCTTTTGTCACCTGCTCGGTTGGCGTGGTGTACGAGATCCCGCTTAGTTGCGGTAGGGTATATATCGGCCAAACGGGCCGGTGCATAAACGACAGGATGAGGGAGCACGAACTTTCGGTGAAAAAAAACTTTCAGCACATTTGCCTGTGCATTGTGGTTCCTGCAAGTGTGAGCCTGGTTTTGCCAGTGTTTCCGTTCTTGGAAAGAGTAACGATGTCTTAGCGCGTGAAATTATGGAAGCATACTATATTAGAAAGAAGAAAGAATGCTGTGTTAGTGACACATCTGTTGCTCTGCGTGGGGGTGAATTTAGTTTCATCGATTCATTTTTCGATTAGTTAATCTTGTTATCGCGGGTTTTTGACGAGCTTGTGAGGCGATGTGCGCGCGCAGGGTCGCGGTGGTTATATATGACGCTGGTGTTCTGGGAATAAAGTTAGTTGCGAGTGACGCCCTTTCTGTCCTGTCCTTACTTTTTTCCTTGATGGTACGCGTCTTTTTGGTTTTTCAGTAAGACTATAGTCCGCGTTTGCAATATACAGCACTCCCACTTCAACGTCAATTTACAAGACGAGCCTCTTTTATAATGCATGCGCCTTGGAAAATCATTTCAACAGAGCCAACAGTAGCGCAGACTACGTGGAAGAATCGCGAAATGGCTTATTGCTCGCCAGTGTTTTCCAGCAGCCAGCAATTTTTAGCGTATAAGGGTAGTCGGGGGAAGAAAAATACTCCCGACACGAGCTTCGCCTCTCGTAGTTGCATTGACGTTAATGGTCTTTTTATCCGTGATGATATATTACACATGACCCAGAATTCAAGGAAAGCTTGTGCGATACAGGCTCATCTCTTCAGCGTGAAGTCCCTTAACCTGTGCGGCTAGGTTATTGCGCGTGCGTGTGTTTGTTGATTGAGAAGAGATCGCCGCAAACGAGAACGTAAAGAATACGACGCGTAGCCTGGTCTTCGTAAGCTGTCCAGGCTACATGTAGCCTGGACAGCTTACGAAGACCAGGCTGGAGTGCAGCGTTTCCTTCTTTGCTCAATGTTGTGTTCCCTCTAAATGCCGTCTTTCTGTGATGCTGGCTGACTTATTTTTGTTTCACCCGTGTTTTCCAAGAGAAAGTTGTATAATGGCTTGCTTTAATCTCCTCGATTTATTTCCCTATCCTGCAACAAAGACGCTTTAAAGGAAGCTTCGAAACGTTTCACTCTTTGGTTACGGCAGCGTTCACCACCAGAAATGCATTTCCATATTGACGAATTGTTTAATTAAATGTTGCTTAGCAGATGCTAGCGCCTTATATAGCGCCAGCTAATTGTTTCTACAGATAAAAGAATTTGTGAAAGCCACAGCAATGATAAAAGTTACATAAAAGAGTACATACGGAGTGTTGATGTACGTCAGTCAAGCCATAAAGATTATCACGTATTCACGAAGTCCATTCACGTAGCGACATGAAAAACAACACACAACACGATCCAGTCACATACCACTATAGTTCATCTAAAATGGAGCCACATGAACATCGTACATGCTGAAAATGACACTACACAATGTCCAGTCACACATTTCTACATTTTCCTACAAAAAAATTGAAAACTGCAGATTTTTACTCTACTCCAACCCAGTACTCGTGCGAAATTGCAGTATCGTCCACACCATGAGGGCAAGCTAAGTCATGAATCTTCATTAAAATTTATGCACCTTTAGGCTCTCCAGCTTTCCAAAACTGATTTCAGCAGTACAAGATAAATAAACAAGAAAAACAAGCGGACGAAGGGACCAACTGAGGCAAAATTAAGAAGAAAGTTCACCTGGCCAGTCACAACCGAATATTTGGAAGAAAATAAAGATTGACTTTCGAGATAGCGGTCATCGGCGATTACAATTAGCCGATGAAGTAGGCCAGGAAAGGACCTAAAACACGCGAGGGCTACACAACAGCTAAAATGTCACTCGAAAGAATTAAAACAAACATCAGGAAAAGTGAGGTACCTAATGGTGATGGATGGCCGGAAGTCTACTTCCGAAGAACGGCTCTGGCCGTCTAGACTCTCTTGAGCTGATAAAATAGCCTACGAGTGACGCTGAGCCAGAATATATGGAATGACTTCTTGTGTTTAAGTGGGGGGAAATAAAAAAGGATGAGTGAAAACAGTAGATAGGTGGAAGGCAGACCAGTGCACAGAAGTAGGGCTGTTAAAAAAAAGATGAGGAAAAGGAGAGCAGAGTCCACTTGTTGAGTAAAAGAAACAATAAGAAAAACCGACACTGCGTCGTGGAGGTCACTATAGCTACCGTAGGCAATATTGTGAGCACGAGTGAGAACCGAATACATTGGAAGATAGGGCAAATGGCGATGTAGCGAACGTCAAAGGGAAACGTTCTCTGGACTGCAAGGCAAGTAAGTGCCTGCATGGGAAGCATTAGTATGGGGAAAATTAAGTAAAGCGCAACTTCGACAAACTAAAGAATGATTCACAGGGTCTTTTGCATCGAATGAGATCCAATATAATTATGCTTAGAATAATAGAGAGCTGAGCTAGTCGGTACGTATTCATCTTAAAAGATAGGGCGTGCAAACACGGACACAAGAGACAAAAGTCAAGACACCACAACCAGCCAAACATCGATTAACTTGCATAAAGGAGAAACCAAATGCCTGAACAGTTAGTTATCGCTCACGTAGACCATCACACGTGCCGGATTGATAGGTATCGCCTCTTGCCTGGGCATGCGCAGACAAGTTTTGTGTTTACCTTCTTTTCCCGCTGTGTGCCTTTTCAGTCGTTAGTCGGTGTTTTGTGGTGCCTTGACTTCTCTCTTTTGTCCATGTTTGCACGCCTTGTCTTTTCAACGTGAATGTTTGTGCTTAAAGGTAACACTTACCAAATCTAGTAATGTGCTGTTTACTACACTATCTCTCATCTCTGAAGGAAGCAAAAGAAAAGCAGGGAGGTTCCAAAAAAAGGCGTCTGGTTGGCTACTTTTACGCTAGGGAAAGGGAAAGATCAAGGTGTGGGAGAAGCAGAGTTTCGGAGAAGAGAGTAAATTGATATAATAACTTTCACTCACTCTTCTACGTCGAAATCTGACAGAAAAGGAACAAGCGGAAAGACGCTGCATTGTGTTATTTCGTAATCGAGGGCAACCATAAGCGATCGCCCTGACAGCCGCAGGGCGGCACATTGGCGTTGTGCACTACGGGCAAGCTGGGTCGCCAGCGCTCTGTATTTCGACACACACGACGGTTCAGCGATGCTCCGAAGGCAGGTTCGATTCGGAATGAACGCGCGTAGCCGAGCTTATAGAGATAAGAGTTAAGGCATGCGCAATACGAATCGAAAGGATGCGCAATTGCCGGCGAGATAGGTGCACTAATCCGCGCACGTGTAGTACAGTGCGACCAGATATCGTCGTTGTACGCAATCATGTGGAAGTAACACTACACAGGATGCATCCAGAAAGAGTAGAGATTAAGGGAACGCAAGATGGAAAGAATGCGAAGCCGTCAGATGGTGAACGTAGGAGGAATGAGAATCAGCCGCGAAAGGAGAGCGGGAATTGCTTAAACCAGCGACCTTCCACCGTGATGAAACACCGGGCTGTGCCATCGTGCATACTACCCATCATAGGTCGGCAAATTCACTCTGAGTCGACTCACTCAGACCAGCGGCTAAGGCTCACTCAGACTCAGATAGGGTGGTGAGTCTGAGTTTGAGTGAGTCCGGTTGATTATTATTTGGTGAGTTTGAGCCCGAGTGAGTCCAGTTGAGGATAATTTTGGTGAGTCTGAGTCTTAGTGAGCTCTCAGAGCAAAATATATCTTGAGCGAGCCTGAGTGAGCTCCAAATTTTTTTGCCGACCTAAGCTACCCATGACGCATCCATGGCTTTTTCTGCCACTGGATGCAAGGAAGAGATGAAGACATTCAAAGCAAGAGGACGAGAAATGCAACGCTGACTCGCAAGTGTCCGATTTCTTATCGATCGCCATTGTATGGACCCTAATGTTGCTCGTAATGTATGCGACATGTGGTATAGTGGCGGTAATAACGAAAAAATTTAAAACTGCGTTTTAAAATGGTTTTAATATCGGCGTTTGATGTTGTAAAATCGCACAACGGTTTGTGAGGGACAGTACGTACTGTTCGGAAAAAAATCGATCCACTTCGGTTACGGCACTCGACTGCTGACCCGAAGGTTACGGTTTCGACCCCGGCAGCGGCGGTAGCATTTGATGGAGACGAAATGCTAGAGGTCCGTGTACCTAGATTTATACCCCTGTCACACGAGCACCCGCTAACTCAGTGCAACTCCTTCGTCGTTACGTCAACGAAGATGCGGTCCGTGTCACACGGTCTCCCTTACGCCAAGGAGTTGAACGGAGCGTTTCCCAAGGGATTTCGGCGATCTCCACTAGCGGTGGAATGGAGTACACTCGTCCCCAGTAATCTGTAGTTCCAGAAAAAAACCCCAAACACAAAACAGCCGCAGTCACACAATAATTAATTATTAATATTGAAAGTTATTTCTCTGCATAATCCAGTCATAACGTGCGTTTAACAAAAAATTGGCCACGTATCTGCGTGCTTCGCTGCAAATGTCGTCTAAAGACGATAGAAGAGGCGCTGCGTGAGATATGGACGCCATCTGGCAATACGTCGGGAAACATGAGTGCTGTGTTGTGGGCTGGTAGTCCCGGCGCAGCGGCAGGCGAAGACCGGCCGTGACCAACGCGACCGGTGGGGACGCCGGTCAGCCCGAACACGCTGTTTGGCGCGATGCGCCGAAGGAGAAGAAACGTCCGCACTCAACGAGTACTCTCCACAAACTCTCTTACTTACACTACTTACACGTCGCCTGGGTGTAATGCCAGAGCAGCGCCCCCTGTCATTCGTACAATGCAATACTGAACCGAAACCGAAACACAACATGAGCTTGTGCAGAGGGCACGGAGGAAGACAAGTTTCAGCGCAGTCGCGTTTTCAGCGCACCTTAAGAAACTAGGGTTGTAACATTGTAGGGCGAGTAGGGCCAGAAGGACCGTCACGACGAAACCTGCCTCCTCAGTCGTATTCGCCTAGAACGTTGTGTGGCTTCGCGTTCCCCCTCCGCTCCTGGCCTTTCCACAAGCTACTGCCTAAGTAAAAAGGCCCCTACCGCGTCCTACGCCAAGCATTCCCAGTTAACTATATGATTGAGCCTGTTCAATCATCTACGGACCGCCGTCGTCGCGGCCGCGAGACTGTTCACGTCGATCGACTGAAGCCGCATTTGACCCACCAGTTGTACCTGTTCCTTAGGTCGCCAGGATGGCTCCTTTCCCGCGGGGGAGTGATTTGTAACATGGTAGGGCGCAGACAAGACCGCCTGCGAAAGAAGACGACGAGACGGTTGTTGTTGGCGCTCGCGCTTGCTCGGCTTGGATCGCTGATCGCTTCAGCTGTGGCAATCTTTTAATAAACGCGTTACTGTCTCAACGTTAAACGCATACCATCAAGGTCTTTAAATTTGCGTATCTATGTATTTCTATTAATGGAACACACCGCCTAATACTTCCTAATGATGTTACGCCTCAGATATGCGTAAATTTATTTTATGATCGACAACGTTCACAAGTATTAACCCTACCAGTTCAAGATGGGTGGGCGGTAAGCAAGTGGTTCAACTTTGGCCGGTTGGCTGAATCGGTGACGTGCCGACAAACAGAAAGACAAAAAAAATCACAGCATATCCACGGAGTGAATGATGATGAGTGGGCGAAGCTGCGGAGGTTCATCGGTAAACCGTGAATCTTCCGTGAATTCTGCCCAGTACATCATCACCGACGTGAGATCGGGCGCGTTTATACTAAAGGTTCGATGAGTTATGACGACTTGCAGCTCACTTTAATTTTACATGTACGCTGTGAATTTTCATTGTTTAGAAAACCATTGCTTTAGAAAACATCTGGCGTCTTTCGTTAAGCAGCTGGCGTCTTTCGTTTTGCTTTAGAAACATCTGGCGTTCTTTCGTTTTGCTTTTACAAAACATCTGGCGTCTTTCGTTGGTTTATTTCATCAATCAACGGCGTTTTGAACAAAATTTTTATTGTTTAATCGCGCACAGGAGAAATTTCACCAGGCACTACCTTGGAGGTAAACAATGGCTGCTAATGGGAATGAGAGACAGAAGAAGTCGGCTTTTAGCTAACACTTACACTTCTACTTCTACTAACGTTTCCTACTGGAACATGCCAATGGCTGCTAATGGGGAATGAGAGACAGAAGAATTCGGCTTTTAGTTAACGCGCACGCTGCGAATTTTTTATTGTTCAACAACGCACAGGAGAAATCTCCCACCGGCACCTCCTTGGAGGTCAAAGCGTAAGACTTGTTACGGACTACGACTACTACTACTACGACGACGACGACTACGAGGGACGAACGGGTGCCGCCTTAAGGAGCTTCGCCCCTAAAAGACAGACCAAAATTTCTGCGTTTAAGTTCCCCAAGAACTACGTCTTTAATACGTCTTTAAAAGAACGCGTGTATGTGCACGTACTAACCGCACCATGCCTCGTCAAAAGTCGTCGTGCCGCCATTTTAACAAGCATCTCCGAGTCCGTGTGCACCGTTGTGTTTACGTCTGTGCATCTCGCTCCGTTCATATTGCGGTGCTCTTCAGTATACTTCAGCACTACCAATAGTCATAGCAGTCGAGTGACGCGGGTTTTCTTCGTCGACGCCGGCACTCGTACTGGCAGTACATGCGGACTGTTGTGGGAGCCATCCGCAGCAAAGGCTTCGTGGCTGGACGTGAGACCTGTGCCCAGCCGATATTGGAGCTCAACGACAACTTGCAGCGTGTTTGACAGTCGGCACGAGTAGAGAAGACGCGTAGCAAAACAAACGTACAGTGTTGCCAGCACTTCTGTCAAAATTACTGCCAACATGCTTGCAAGTACACATTTCTGTCATAAAGACATTTTTTTTGTATCGATGTGATTAGATTATGCTTTTTATAATCGCACGTACCATTGAGAATGTGTTCAGCGTGATTAGACGCAAAATCTTGCATGCAGACTATAGGTACAGCCGCCTAATGGACCCCTTGTAGCTTCTGTCCAAATCTCGTAAAACCGCCCTGTGACATGGGCACAACTACATCTCCGTCGAACTCCCCCATGGAGTTTTACATTGATGGAGTTTAACGAAGTTCGGTGGTGGCTGTGTGCCAAGGGTATTAGGTGCATGTTAAAAAACTCTAGGTGGTCGAAATTTCCGGAGCCCTATAAACACTGCGTTCGTGGCTCTGGCACGTAAAACATCTGATAATATATTATTCGTTGCGTTAATTTTTGCCAATATTAATAAAACTTGTAAAGTCTGTATACTGCACTCGATATTGATATTCTTTCCAATATCTGACGCTGACGGAGTAGATTGTTCGAGCTTTCGACTGCACAAAGTATGCGCGCACCGCGTCCGTTTTAGTGCGCCGGTTTTCCCCATGGGGCGAAAGGTGAAAATCACCTTCGATACGGTTGCAAAAATCCTTTTATATACTCGCGGCGTCCGTCCAGCCGTGCCCTGGAACGGTACAAGCTGGCTGTGGCCGCTCTCCCTCACATTCTCTCAGCAACCACGTGATGGCACAGCGGCGCATAGAACCAGTCGCGTGTTGCGCAATGGCGGCCGTGTCCGTCCGTGCCCCTTCAGAATCTTTAAGCACATCACGTGATGGCACAGCGGCGTGCGCGGCAACGCTCCTTCGTCAGACGTCTCGTTGCAGCAGTCGAGTAGTCGGATGGCTCCCTAGCGGCCCGGTGATGATTCCACGGCAAGCGGTTCGGAGAAGCGCCCCAAGAATGTGGATTCTCCCGATACCATGGCATAGTCAGTTCGAATGGCCACAAGCTTTCGCCGAGCACAATTTAGAATTTACAAAGCGTCCTTCAACTTTTTTTTTTTCAGCGAGGTGACACAGGGGTAACGCGGGCTCGTCCGGTAGGGCCCGCACGGCGAGTCAGTTGGGTGGTAACGAGGCTTATAGAATTGTATCGTGCCGTAGTACCACTGATATTGCGAAGATAATCGCGGTAATTAAGAAAAAACATTAACTAGTGTTCTCCCTTTCGTTTGCATAACTGATCAGAAAGCGGAGAAGACGAAAGTGGCTCGTTACACTATGAGCTGACGGATCCGACACGTGGAGATGTAGGATTTTAGCAAAGGCCGTGTACGTGGATACATTATGCCAAGTATACACATCGCAATGAGGTACCCAGCGAGTGGAGGCCGCAGTCCTTTGCGCGTTGCTGTACGAACGAGTCGTCGGCGTGATTAACACCTTGTGGACGAGGACGCATCAAACGAATGACGTAATTCAGGCGCAAGTAAAAATGCTGCCATGCAACTCATGTAGACATACCTTTTTGTATATTTACCTTTAGTAGTCTTCATTTTAATTAATTTTAGGGAACTCTTACCAGGAGCATGAGACGACCGTGTGCTTCCGTTTCACTTTAATAAATCCATCCATCCATCCATCCATCCGTCCGTCCGTCCGTCCGTCCGTCCATCCATCCATCCATCCATCCATCCATCCATCCATCCCCATCCATCCATCCACCTCCATCCATCCATCTATCATCTATCTATCTATCTATCTATCTATCTATCTATCTATCTATCTATCTATCTATCTATCTATCTATCTATCTATCTATCTAGCTATCTATCTATCTATCTATCTATCTATCTATCTATCTATCTTCTATCTATCTATCTATCTATCTATCTATCTATCTATCTATCTATCTATCTATCTATCATCTATCTATCTATCTATCTCTATCTATCTATCTATCTATCTATCTATCTATCTTGCATGTTTAAAATTTTGTGCATTGAGTTTTCATTGTACAATATTAATGTTTTTTTTTGTTCTTATTTAGTGCATACTAACTACACCATGTAGCACTTTCTCGAAGCTCCCGATACCCAAAGTCCATACTCTGGGTCTGTGTAGTATTGCAACTAACTAACTAACTAACTAACCGACCGACCGACCGACCGACCGACCGACCGACCGACCTCGACCGACTACTCAGGTGGCTCTAGCATTACGTGACCTGGCAGATGTAGGATAAGGGTACATAAAAAATGGTTGATCCCTCCGTCATAGGAATCGGCAAAACAAGAAGGTGAACATGTCTTCACAGAAGTAGTCGATTTTTATTGTGCATTGACATATGACAGGTTGCACAATCTATTGATGTTTCGTAGCTATAGCACCGTTTGACGTGGATGCATCCACGTTGACGCCTAGTGGCACATCTCCATCCCGACGAGTAACGTCCATGATCATGATATACCTTTATGGTATAGCAGAAGTAGTTAACATACACCTGGGCACAGTATATGGTGAATTCCGCCCAAAGATGGCATCTACAAGCATATAATAAACACTGGTAGTCGATATCCACTCATTAAAAGCGTCGTCAACTGAGGAAAGAAACGCCAAGGTGTGCGCTCCCCTGTAATTGGTTAACCTTCGCCTGTGCTCGTGCGCATAAAACACAGTCTCTTTGGAACGTGAGAAGCAGTGTTCGTAGCTTGGGCCGTGAATGCGGGAAGGCGTTCCGCTTCCCGTTGGCGTGTCCTCGCTTCTCCAAAGCACTCAATGGGCGACATTGCTCCCAAATAGGGTTGCAGAAGTTGCGCCTTTTCCTTTCCTCAACCTCTCCTCTCTCTCTCGCCGGTCGACGTCGTTACCTTTCTGTGGCACTTATTGCAGCAGTTTTATTAGCCGGCTGTCGCACTCGAAGCAGTAGTCATGTGAAGCAGCACTACTCTTTCAACGAGCCGTCACACGCTGACACGACGCGATAGGCAAGGCACGTAACTGCGCCGTCACCGAACCGAATCACCGCATACGCACTGAAAACATCCGTTGCTACCAAACTACCAAAGCGATCCCTGTCTGCGCTCGCTAGTGTCGTCATGCTTCATTGTCCGGTGTTTCACTTCACCACTCCCAAGCGGTGACATCGCCACCCCCCGCCCACAACCCGCCAACGAAGAGCACTGTGAGAGGGAAGTGTGAGAGATACAGGCGCGTTTGTGAAACCTCGTGCATGTGCGCCAGTAGCGCTGTGGGTAGAGCGCCTGGTGCCTATCGTCGTAGACCGAGAAGTCGTGGGTTCGACTCCCGGGTAATCCGAATCCCTGAAACTTTTAGCAGCGACGCTGTTGTAGCTTGCCGTAGTTAATGCAGTGTAACCAGAAAATTGAGAAGTTTAAGTGATGTATAGTGAGACATACATGGAATGAGTCGCTCAGGCGGAGCAATTGCCGCCCAGGCGTCCCGGTATTTGTATGGAAGAACGCTGACTCACAGTTGAGAAAAGTAACTAGGAGACTCGTTAGCAAACACGGCTGGCAGTGTAAGAGATACATTAACAAAAAGCATAATGTGAAATTCAGAGAACCGGAAAATATTTATTGGTAGCAGCGATGGAAAGAAAACCGACTCTGAGTACTACCGAAAGAGTCAAGAAAAAAATCAACGGTACATTTCATGATAATTCAATGGGAAGTGCATTTCTGTTTGAAGCGAGGTCGGGTTGCCCTAAACGCATAGTTATAAAGCTTGATTCAGTAAAAAAAAAAGGGGGAAAATGCACATGCTTAGGGATGGAAAAGAAACAGTGGAGCATGTTTTAATTCAATGTGGCGATATACACTTGGGCGTATTCTGTGCCACTAGAACATGGAGCCTTCGGGTTTAGGACAATATTGGAAAGTTAAACAGGTCGGCGTTAAAAATAAGTGAAAGCGACTGTAGGATTATTGGAAGAAAAGTAGGCACAAGAAAAAAGCAGGTAAACTAAGGTAAGTCTGCACTGATGCGCAGAAAGTAGGGAAGCGAATTTATGAGCGTTCCTATGGAACAGAACCTTTATTTAGCTAGACAGTATTACGCAGAAATGTAATAATAATCAATCATCAACAATCAATCAATCAATCAATCAATGATTTATTTAACGTGCCCAGGAACAACCGTAAGGTCTTTGTGCTGGCGCACGCAAAAAAAAACAATAAAAATAAACAACAATACAGACAGTTTCAGAAATAAAAAGAGCAAAAACACGTAGACAAAGAGAAATGAACACAAAAGGGGAGGAGTAAAATAAGACAACACGAGAATATTGACGGGGCACAAAAAATTAGATTGCAATATACAACTATGTGGAAAGATTGAGAAGGGAAGACTTTGTACATTGTGCCACACTATGTCAAAACAGTGCGAAGCTCGGATAAAAACAATGATTGTGGGCTATGAAAAACGTCAAGATCAAGAAAATTAACATTATAGAGACTTTGTATTCTGTGAACGGTAGAGTGTTGGAAGAAGCAGGCGGGTACATGAAACGGTCTGTTCTCTCTGGTTAACTTACGCGGAATTCGAAAATTTACACAATTGAGAAGCACAAGGCAGGATATGATACCGTGGACTAGCTTGTAAAGAAATAAGAGATCAGAGCGATTTCGTCGGCAGTGAAGTGATGGCAGTGATAATAATTCAGCAGTACTTGAACGAGATCCAGAGTCATTTTTAGCAAAGCGATGGTTATATATGCTTAGGAATTTTTTCTGGACTCGTTCAATGGTGTTACCGCTGGTTTGAGCAATGCCATTCCATATCACGGACGCATACTCAAGTTGCGGAAGACATATTGCCGTGTACAATTTGTGTAGGGCCATGGGAGACCTGAATTCTCGAGATATTCTACAAACACATCCGAGAGAACGAAGGCCCCGCATAGCAGCACGCTTAACGTGAGAAGAAAAATTTAACGCGCTGTCAACAACAACACCAAGATCACTGATTTCATAACCTTGCATATAATAATCACTGATTTCATAAACCTTGCATAATAATAATAATATATAATAATAATAATAATAATAATAATATAATAATAATAATAATAATAAATAATATATAATAATCAATCAAACGTTTATTTAACGTGCCCAGGAACAACCAAAAGGTCTTTGCACTGGCGCACGAAAAAACAAAAAAACAAACAAAGGCCAACATTCATATAAAATATCAGGGATAAAAAAAACGTTATAAAATTGCACATATCAGCTATGCGCAGGAAAAAAAAAAGGTCAACAGTGTACGAGGCTATGTAAGTACAGTGCAAACTCGGAGCAGAACAACGACTGGGAGCTGTGAAAAACATCTAGCTCCAAAAGTAAGCATTGTAAAGACGTTGTATCATGCCAATGGTCGAATGTTCACAGAGGCAGGCGGTTACATGAAAAGGTCTATTCTCTCTCAGCTTACGTGGAATTCGGATACTAAGACAGTTGAGCAGTACAGGGCAGGATATGACCATGCACAAGCTTGTAAAGAAAACAGATCAGCGCGATTTCGTCGGCAGCAAAGTGATGGCAATGATAATAATCCAGCAGCGTTAGAAGAGATCCAGAGTCATTTCTAGCGAAACGATGGTTGTAAATGCTTGGAATCTTTTCTGGACTCGCTCAATGGCGTTGCTGGAATTAGGAATGCCATTTCAGGTCACAGATGCATACTCAAGTTGAGGAAGACATAGCGCGGTGTACAATTTTCGGAAGGGCATAGGAGAACGAAATTCTCTAGACATTCTGCAAACACAGCCTAGGGTGCGAAGACCCCGCAAAGCAACACGCTTAGCGTGAGCAGAGAAGTGTAAGGTGCTATCAAAAAGAACACCTAGATCATTGATCTCACATACCTTACACAACGACACAGAATTGACAGAATATAAAAATGGCACAAATCATTACCTTGGTTTTTGAATATTTAGGGAGAGGTTATTGCTCCTGCACCATTCAGAAAAAGACACAAATCAGATTGCGCAAGCGACAATCGATAACTGAATGAATTTCTTAAATATCTTTATGTCATCGGCGTACAAAAGGAAAGAAGAATTCCGAATGACAGAAGAAACATCATTAACATAAATGATAAGGAGGAGTGGGCCCAGTACCGACCCTGAGGAACCCCACTAGTAGCTTTGTACAAAGGAGGCGTTTGGCCATTGACGGCAACATAACATGATCTATCAAGAAGATAGCTATGGAGGAGATTCACAATTGAAGAATCAACATCAAAGTGTGCAATTTATCCACAAGCAGCGAATGGCTGACAACGTCAAAAGCTTTGCTGAGGTCACAGTAAATAGCGTCAACCTGTCCTCTCTGCGAAATAGGCGTGGAGACTTGCATCATGAAACTGGCAAGATTAGTGACGGTTGAGCGGCCAGCGAGAAACTCATGCTGATTCACAATCAATGAATAATAATAATAATAATAATAATAATAATAATAATAATACTAATAATAATAATATAATAATAATAATAAAATATATATAATAATAATAATAATAATAATAAAATATTGAGCTTCGTGGAGCACAGCTCACCGCCCCTTTATAAAGGCGACGCTCTTAGCATCCATCCCTTACTGTCCTAAAAAAAGTCCCAGTTTCACCGCAAGGGGGAAGATGAATGTGAAGCAACCATTGTAGTGTTTACTGCAAATGAGTGAGCTGGCAGCTACCTTTTTGTATCCGACCTCGCGAACTACAAAACGCTGGTATAAGAAAAATATGGCCGCTCCGGAGAGATGCTCTTTTCCGCGAATTGCTTCGCGTTGTGAGCGCAGCACGTAGAAGGGTTATACGAGCCGCCATCTGATTGGCTCCTGAGATAGCGCCTCGCCAGCGATCGCGACGGCGCCCTTAGAATCAAAGTTCAATGTTGCTGCTCGAGCGACACCCACCCCCCCCCCTCGCGTCTTTTTATGTTCGTTCAAGAAGGGCGGTGGTTCCTGTCTGCTTCGACGGCAGGCCTCCCGAGCGGGTAATTTTATCGCATTCGCCCTCCGAGCAACGGAAATGGCCCGCTCGTTTGATCTCTGATTCGAGCGCGTTCGTCGCCCCCGCCGCTCGCTTTTACACATGGTAGACATACAGTCGCGGGGGGATTTTATCATTTTTACCTTTATACGGATATGAGGGCGACTGCAACGGCGACGGGAAAACCCACCGAGACTGTCCATATAAGTGCTACCGCAATAAAAAAAAAAAGCTCACATGTCCCTACGCATTCGCCTAAGATGAAACGAAAGTGAAAGCCACTTTCTTTTCCTTCTTTTTTCTACGGCGATTTGTATTGATCCCCACGCCTTCGAGTACTGTGCACCTAGAGTATCGTTGAACTGCCTACGGAGCGTAGGTATTACAGCTATCTGCACGTCAGGTGCCTCGGGATCGGCCCAACTATGACCAACGACGATGTCCTGCGATGACGTTCATATTTGACGTCACGTATGTGATGTCGCAGTGGCGTCACTGTTATTTCATAATGATGACACAATTCTGGCCAGCTGTGCCGTCAAGATGACGTCATGAGGTGCGCCTTATATGATGATTGTTCTTTTTAGCATCAGTCGTGTTGACGCCGACGATCCCTTCGTGTTTGATGAGGCCATCTTAACGCTTTCGCCTTAACCGGAAAGCGACCGCCGTCGCAAAATTTAAGCAAAGCGCCTCCACGCAACGAACGAATGAGAGACGACGGATAGGGAAAAAACAGTCCATGGGAAGAAACCCAATGCTAGCCAGGGATTGTTGCCCTACGCTGGGGATATGCGACTTAGAAGCGTTCCAGTTTCATTCAAATGAAGAGTTTGTTTTCGGACCTCTTTAGGAATGTCGCCCTCGGGAGTCGCGTCCGATCATCTACAATTTGATGCGCTGACCGATGATGAGAAAAGTGGAATTTACCCTACTCATATAAGAAAAGTATTTACCCCCCTACCACCTTAGGCTGCCCGAAAAATTTCGAAAGTACCCTACGTAGGGTAATACCAACGGTTTGGCAACACTGCTGCGTGCACGTGTTTTGTTTGCGCTTGTGTGAAATAAGGGCAACCGTGTGCACACGGGGAATCCTACGCACGCGTGTGTATATGTCTATGCATGAATGCGGGTGTGTTTAGATATTAGATGAACGAATCAACAGAACGAAAGCGACTCAACCTCTCTTCGTTTTTTAAGTAAAATTAACGCTTGTCAAAGGCAGCCTCTAATGAAAATTTTGCCGTTGCTTGGTGAGGTCCTACGCACTGTCATTTCTTTCTGATGACAAAGATAGACCCGTAATGAATTAACCTCAAATTTTGTACGAGAAAAAAGAATTCACGCAGAACCTATCCGGCCATGTATTCGTTTTTTTGTTATTAATATCAAATTTCTCGGCATCAATCAAAGAGGAAAGAATGCTCTGTCATAAGATATCAAATTCTCGTCATCAAGAAAGAAAGGTTGCTCTTCATAAGATACGAAGGCACACGAAAGTTGTAGCGTCCTTAACGATGCTGTACTTAGATCTTAATAAAACGCACGGATTTTTATCGTAAGGGTGATTAAGCAGCGGAATATTGAAGAAAAGCGAAGCCAACTCCTTTGTTATTATTTTTCTGGTCTTTCAAATAAAAGATGTCAAAGGCAGATTCTTTTTTGTCATACCGCGGTCGGAACCCTGACGCTCGCTTTTTTTTTTTTTCGTGAGAGGCCATACTGCCAGTAGAGCTGTGCACGGCTGTATTTCCGAGCCCGAGCCCGGCCCGGGCCCGCTGACTTTGTCGAAGGCCCGCCCGAGCCCGACGGCAAAGGGCTGCGAGCCGCCCGGCCCGACCCGACGTACGAAAACGATCCCGAGCCCGGCCCGGCCCGGCCGGCTTTTGAAGGTTCGCTGCGAAACAAAACATCGTTTTCCGGTAATTTGGAATTTTATTGAGCATATCAAATATGATCAAACGACACACAACGAACAGTCTCTATTACACAGATTACAAACTGTCGTGCAAAAACAGCAAGCAGTCCAACGATTCCGGCTTCAACGTTAAGGCGGCGCTTTCGCATTATGCAGCCCCGCCGAACTGAAGTTACGTTCGCTGCTTGCACTCGTCGCCGGAATTGCTAATATATTTTTTTGCCAGCCTGGCAAGCTTAGGATATCTGAGGTGCTATGCAGGATGGCCCGAGCTTCTCGGCACACGAGTTTGCTCCGAGCCCGCCCTACGCGGTCATGATAGGAATACAGCGCGGAGCGCGCAATAGAAGCGTTGATAAAAACGGCTAAAAGAACGAGAATGGCGTCACAAACGCATGCGCGGCATTTGCGGCGGTTTTTCAAAGGAATACCGCGTGCGAACGCGTCAGCGCCGCCACTCAGTCAACATTTGACAGTGCAGCAACGTCAGCGTGATTGTCGCACTATCTTTTGCCAACTGATGATCGCGCCTCCCACGGGCGTGTTCGTGGGCGTTTGTCCTCTTCGGAAAATTCTTTCGTTCCACCTAGTGCATGGAAATTTCCCCTCTCGAAGGCAACAAGGGCGACCACGCAGCACTCTGGTGCAGCTCGTTTCGCTTCCATGGAATATTACAGATAAATAAATGGACAGGTTACTGCTATACTTTCATTACACGTACGAACATTTTTTTGAATTAGCGAATCGGTAGAAACAGTGTCTCCGCAAACAAGTAATATTAACATTTTTCACCGCAAATCCCACCAGGGGCACTTGCTTCATAGCTGTGAGTGGTACGTCGTGAGAGCGGTGAAATTGAATGCGAGGCACCGTAGCCACGTGATGATATAACCTTTAGTTTTTCGTGCGTGTGTGCATAGTCTGTGCGATTAAGCTCATAGATGAATCGTGCCGCTCGCTGGCGTTGTTGCGTGAGCACTGCTCCTCGGCAAGAGGGAACGCCGTGGGCGGACCCGCTCTTCGCCGCGGGCGTCTGTCAATCAAATTGATTGACGCGCGAAGTCGGGCACAAACTCGTTGATTCTGAAAAGGCCCCAGTTCAACTCGTGACTGTCATAGTGCCGGTGTGCCTGTCAAGTGTTTCATGCGGTGGACGCTACTCAGCAGCTGCTTTGCATATAAAATAATTTGTTCAGCTTGCAGTGCTTGTGCAGGGCTTGGGCCATCGGTGGAATTTGTGATCACCTAGCTTCTTCCACCTTTTTACGTGGCTCGTCTACTCGGTATGCTTGGTCTGCTTCGGTGTAATCACCGTGTCAGTTCGGTCTCAATATTGGTGCTATTGCTTAGGAAGGTCCTAACATGATAGTGAATAGTCCTTTCTTAATTGTTAATGTTTTAATTACCACGACGTTAATTAAGTACAGATGTAATTAGCATAATAATAATTAGCACGATCCCAATTAACACGTCCTCGGTGAGTAAGGTCTTGGTTATCTTTGTTTTAATTACACGCCCTAATTATTGTCGTGTTAATTAGCATTAATTGATAATGTTTTAAATACCGCACCATTAATTACTCAGCTTTAATTCGCAAGGTCCTGAATAGTACAGAGGTAATTAGCGTAATCCTAATGAGCACGATCCAAATCAGCACGTTCATAATTAGCGTCGTGTTAATTAACAATAACTAATAATGACTTAATTACCACGACATTAATTACACATGTTTAATTTGCAAGGTCCTGAAAGGTACAGAGGTAATTAGCATATTCGTAATTAGAACGATCCTAATAAACACGATCTCGGCGAGTAAGGTCTTGATTACCTTGGTTTTAATTACACGATCCTAATTAGCGTCATGTTATTTATCATGAACTCAATTACCTTGTTCTTAGCTTTACACGACTTCATTAGCATGGTCTTAGTAAGACGTGGCTTAGTTAGCTCGACCTTACCAAGATTTGGCCTAATCAGCTTCGTCATAGCACGTCCTGACTTAGCTAATTATACCGCCCAGCCAATTAGTTAATCAGCCGGGCGCACGTGCTCTGGGACCGAGCAGACGATGAAGAAGAGAAAGACGAGGGCGCGCGCCGGCCGCGCAACGCGCTAGAATGAACAGGCCGACCATGGTGATTATACACGTGGCCTCGGCGATTAGCTCTAGCCGCGGTGTTGTAAGGCGCTCGGTCGGAACTAATCTCGGAGGCCACGGTGCTGCTTATTCTAAAGGATACTTGCTGCAGATATTAAACGCTTCAAAATGAATTCAAACGGCCCGCGCACACATAAAAAATATAGTTAGTAGAGCTTTCTGCCACTTTTCCTGCATGGGTGCACGTCTGCACTCAGTGGAACGACAAACAAATGAAAGAAGGTGCCTCTAGTTTTACGACACCACCCAACCTTCTCGACCGCCCTTGACGTGATCTTGACGTGATGCCGCGTTCCATCGTAACCAATGGAACGGAGCGCACGCTGAGGGATGGATTTCACCTTATCGTACTATTAACTCGTTCAAAAGGGGGTGTCGCCAGAGCTCGGAAAGATACCGAGTTTCGCCAAACTCGGGCCATCCTGCATAGCACCCCTGTGCTTGTTTTTTCAGAAGATTAAAACTTCAGATGGACAGGAGGGCGATTCCATAGAGAGATAATCGTAGAGCTCATCTTTTGTAACTGCTACATTCTCACCACTGTCGCTCCACTCGCTGAACAACTGCATTGGAAAAAAAAAGCGATAAAAGGCGGTCGCGGAAAAGGCGCTGTATGCGTGCTGGAAAACAATTCCCGCTCATTCTCTATATTTCGGGCCATGCTGAATGCGCGGTTCTCGCCCGTCTCTATATTTCGGGCTTGAGTCGGGCTTTGCGCCGGGCCCGAGCCCGGCCCGCTAAAACTCCAAGTAGCCCGAGCCCGGCCCGGGCCCGAGGTGAAAATACGTCGGCCCGCCCGAGCCCGGCCCGCGGGCCGGGTCGGGCTCGGGCTTTCGGGCTACCCGGAGCCCGTGCACACCTCTAACTGCCAGTATAGTCAATGCTATGCACTAGGTACTAGTGATAGCACTGGAGCGAACACTCAGTACAGGGAGCTATGAGCCCTGTATGACAGAGGATATGGTTACAGGCTCGTTACTCAAAATGAGCAATAAATCAAGTGAAGTTTAAATTAACTTAATATAAACTTCAAACGTCAGATAAGTTTTAAAGTGCTGTTTAATAATTGGAGCCAAGTAGTAATTTTCTTTCTGCACAGGGATTAAAGGGCCCCTCACCAAGCCACATAGCAAATTTTAGTTAGACGCTGGAAGTTGTTGTGTGCCGAATGAAGAGCAGTATGCCGCAAGAAGTTTTCAAATCGGTTCATTACGAGCTGAGAAAAACAATAATTTGTAGCGGCGCAAAACCATGATGCGAGGAGGCGAGTTCGAAACCCTTGCCACTCGCCCCGTGTAGCCTTAGCAAGCCAAATCCCTTCCCTGCCCTCTTCACTTCACACATACGCATGAACACGTCATGCGCATGCATGGTCACGTGCGCATGACGTGCCCGAGCCAGCCCGAGCACGCGAGCGGCGTTGCACGGCAGCTACCTTTTTTTATGTAGCGGCCATGGGCGTTTTGTCGGCGTTCTCTGTGGTGTACTGCCTGTTTCTGCAAGACGGGCATGAAAGTTGAGACATTTGTACGGGCACGAGAGTGGCCGTATCATGAGCCAATGCCGCATTAACGTTTACTTGGACGCGGTAGAATAAATGAGCATACCGAGTGCTCGAACGCGCCAGAACATTACTTTCGTTTCCAGGGCTGGCATCTGCTCGATGCGCTAACCGCGGGGACACGAACGCATGGGAAAGGGAGGCCCGTTAGCCCCGCATCTCGCTGCAATTCACGAAAAAAAAGTTAAAAAGATGCACACATTCCTTGTGTGTGTCTCATTATTTCTCTCAAGTTTTATTAATCTCTTCAACCAACAAATTACACAAACTACACATGTCGTGTCAAATAATTATCGCAGTGTCACGTGCTACTGCTGGCGACGTCAGAGCACAGTCGTCTACGTAGAGGAGCGACGTCACAGCACTACCATCTACGTAGGGCCATTTTCTCATGTACGTCATCCCCTCATTCTCTAAAGCGCGCGCCCGCGAGAGGAAGGGCAAGAAGCGTTCACGTGGAAATCTGACCCATTTCCGCGGCGCGTAGCGTTGCAAATTTTGGCAGGCGTTATCGTGAACGCCCAGAGTATGCATTGCGCTCGTCAGCTCAAAATTGTCAAACCTGGTGAGGGGCCCTTTAAAGTGATGGCCTCCTGCTTCAGGCCTTTATTAGCTCGCATACATGAAAGCAGTAGTAACGGCGCAGTGAATGTTATCCGCTGCTGCGCACGAGGCTTTGGTTTATCACACACACACGCACGCACGCGCTCACGCGCACTCACGCACACGCACACACGTATACACACGCAGACGCACACGCACGCGCGAAAGAAGTGCGTAAAAAAAGTAACGCGATGTTGGCTCAGGTCGAGCAAATGTGGGCCTCTGCGACTCGTATAAGAGGTTATATTGGCCAATAAATTGGGCAAAATGAGCTCTGAGCGGTGACAGCAAACTACTGCAAGGGCGAGTTTGTAAGATTTTCTGCACAGCTTCGTCAGGCGTTCAGGTTTTACTACGCAAAAAGAGCAAACTCGTTTTTTTTTATAAAACGGGGAAACTTATGCTTCGGCGCGTCTAAGCACCGCGTCCTCATTAGCAATTTATATAAGCCTTATAGTGCTCATGATATCGACAGTTTCACCTCGTTACCCCATGCCCTGACTTAAGCTGACAGCTATAGAATGTCGTGTAATTAGCAACGCAAGCAACTCGCACAGCAGGCACTGTTTATAACACACTCATAATTAGGTCGTTTACTACACGATGCACATTAAGGTAACGATATCGATTTACCGAGAAAGTGCGAAGCCCCCAAAAAAAGGGGGGCGGTTAAATTAATGATCACGGTGTCGCTTATTGTTAAGAAAGAACAAGATTGTCTGCTTTGCTAGTTGGCTGAACTCCCTGGAGAAACCTATGGCAATCTCGCATATATAGACTACCACGTGAGCCGGATGGACAGGTGCCGTTACCATACCAGCGCATGCGCGGATGCGCGCCACATTGCACCCTTTGTGTTGATAGTCGGCGTTTGTGTTGTCCTGTTCTCTTCTCTTGTGTCCCTGTTCGCACACGTTATCTCCTTTTAAGATTACAGGAATGTTTCGTTACGTTGCTCTTCTTTCTTGTTTATAGAAGTAAATACGAAAAGGGGAAACAATTTCTTTGTTGTGTAGGTCTTGGTATAGTTATAATTCCTGCGCTTAATGCAGCTCCATTACCGCGAAACCCGAGGAAGAGCATAGCTCGGGCAACCCAGCGAATCACTTGGCGCTTCCCATCGCCTCGGCGACTGCGCGCTTGCCGAGGTGGTGGCGCCCTGTCTTGCGCGGCGCGGGTATCAGCCGCATGTTCCAGAAGCGCTTTCCGCGTTTTTAGGTAAATTATTGCGATTATTTTTTGCTTATTCCTGTAGCTTATATTACTTTAGACCTCGTTAGTTTACGTTGCACTGGTTTTGAGCATTGTTAGCTCTGTTTTAGGTCTGTATTGACCACTGCGTGACCATGCGACATGGGACAATAGACGACAAGCCGGGCCCCTAAAGTAACACGCACTCCAAATTACGGACAAAAAAAAAAGCTGTCAGTAGTATAGGCGTTTTTAGATAACGGCAGCCGGAATTTGCGAGCTCCGACAGAACACAAGCGCAAACACAGTGGGATCTATACGACGTGCATTACAAGGATAATAGTTCGGTGGAAGAACAAGGACCAGGAACACGCAGGGCATTTGTGGTGAGTATGCTTTAGCGAGCACATAGAAAAGAGACCGGCTGATGTCAGAGGACGGCGACTTGCATAAGACTCGTCCCTTCAGTCTTCGTAAAAATCATTAGGGAAGACCCGAGGGCGCGCTTTACGTCCTCTTGTAATCCTCGCGTAATGGAATCGTTAATCCTCTCCGCGCTAAGGTCGTTTTCAACTCAAGCGATTGCATGGCGTCACCAGTAGAGTACCGTTTCCTCCATTTGAACTGTATTCGAAACAAGGCTACAACGTAAGCTGACGCCTTGTGCCAGGGCGTATTTCAAGGCGTAATTGAAGTCCAAGGTGTCGCATTTGTCGTGGGCACAAAGCTTGAACGTTGAGCGTCAGATAATTGATATATTGATTACCCTGTCAAACTCCGTACAATTTAAGGAAGGTTACCAATGAGGAACCACGCGGTGGGTATCCTGAGGAGAAATCACGCTTGGCGTTTGTGCCCAATATAAGCGTCGTTTTCTCGCGACCTCACTAATCTTTATTGACGGCGCGAATATTACGAATTAATGGTTTGTAAAATTACCATTAAAGACATTCGCAGGTCTATTCCAGGATCGTTATCAGAAGCAATCGTATTCACGAAATTAGCGCGGGGTCGTCGAATAACATATGATTTTAAGGCGCGGGTGCCGAACGTTGCGATCGATTTGTGTTAACCGTACGTATAACTAAAGAATTTTTTAAATATTTTGTAAAACAAGTGAGAAGTAAGTGAGAGCATCGGACGCGTTATTCGAAGGTCGCAGGTTCGGTCCCTGCCCGCGGCAAGCTATCTTTTCGTCCACTTTTCTTTCTTCACAATTACCTTACATTTATTACTAAAAACATCCCCTTTACTTTCCTTGGCATTATTGTCTGTTAGTTCTCATTCATATTGTATATAACAAAGAAAACGAGCCCTTGAAATTAACACTTCTTTCCTTCAAGTGAGAAGCAAAGAAAAATAAGGCCGTGTATTTCGCTTGATACTACTTCAGTTGTCTGCACATACAGAAAAAGTTCATTTTTAAACTCCGCGTAAAGCACACTTAAGTTGATTGATGTTTACGTTTTCAGAATAGATGCCCAAAGTCTAGCCGGAGTGGATTATGAGTTTGGCTGGTCAGTACATGGCCGATCAGACGCCTCCACATTGCACGAACGTGTCCCGTTCGTGAAATCCAAGTTGTTGGCCGTCGAAAACTGGAAGCGAGTAGCGCAAACGACGAACTTCAGAGGGCCAACTATTACTACTCGTGCCGCAGAGAGAACAAGGCTGAGAAAAGCGTGGTACAATGCTGAAGTTGCCAGCCTGTCAGTTTAATTGACGCCGGTGTGTGTCAAGGGAGCCCTGAACGATCCCTCGGAATAGGTAACAAAAAGACGTATTTCGCAGACGAAAAGCGGAACTTTGGACATTTCAACAAATTCTCTAGCCGTGGTAACAAGATTGTCCATTTTCATTAGGCTTTGCTCTTCGAATAGTTCAGAAGTTTTCCGTAAGAACACTGCGGAGAGAGAGAGAGAGAATGAGCAGAGGAAGGCAGGGAGGTTAACCAGAAGTTTGTATCGAAGCTGTTCCCTCATGCATCGGCCTAAATGCCTCATCTCTGTTTTCGGCCAATCTGAGATATCCCTGTAATGTGGGGTGTCGGTAGGAACAAAAAGAAGAGGTGGCGAGCTACAGAAAAGAACGCGCAAGAAGCGATCGCCAGATAGAAAAGAAAAAAAAAGGACGTGCACAGAAGAAAAGTCAAATGATTCATGGTGTGGAGGAAGCTACATGTGAGATAAAGAGAGCCATGAACGAAATAAAAAGAAGGTGAACGCTGCAAGAAGTAAAGAAAACAGAAAGCCCACCATGCAAAAAAGTAAAACAAAACAAAACAACGAGAACTGGGTTTATAAAGTACCGTGCACGAGCATCGCGAAAGTAGGTTCCTTTTTCATCATCGTGTGCTTTGAGCATCACATGAGTATTACTCGCTCGAATGCGCCTTTAATTAGTCTGTGACACAAGCGCAAAGCGGAGGAACGCCGCCTTTAACAAGTTGCATGCCTCTGAGCCCCACGTCGGTGCCTCCGCGCACCTAATGGTGCGCATCAGGAACAACTTGTGAGGTAACCTGCTAATGAGAAGGTGAGCATTAAGAAAGCCTTGAGCTTTCGTCCTCTAATTGAACGGCCGGTCACCATGGCTTGAAGTACCTAGAATACTCCGTGCGCATTTCGAGACGGCGCAGCCTTCCTTTTTCTTAGAACATGTGTACACCAGCGAATGCCGTCTCTTGCTGTCGTTCTATGAGAATGAGAGAGAGAGAAAAGCAAAGGCGTGTATTCCAACCAGACGCGCGTTGACATGGTTTTTGTTCCTCGACATGATTCATCAAATGAAATGTATCGTGAGCGTTTGATGCACGCCATTTTGCAAACAGGAATCCTTTAATGAATCTTGCTGACACTGCAGGGACTGGATCGAAGTGCCTTTGCCCTCTCTTTTTTCTCTTTTTGTTGCAGTGAATCTATGCATGCGGCACACTTTCCAACGTGGACTGTGCGAGACCGGATGATATAACATGTTGCCTCGTCTGTGCGCCTCTTTCATGCAGTATACGAGTCTTTATTTTTCTAAATGCTTTCGCTTTAGGTTAGCCTTAAGGGTGTTTATGAGATTAGTCATGAGATCCTTATTCTTGTGAGAAAAAGATACGTCACTTTGTATTTGCTCTGAAAAGGTGACGTTCATGGAGAATGTTGCTGCAAACCGAAAGAAGCTCAAAACAGCTTCTCGCGAGCGAAACCAACTTCCTACTCACGCAGCACAGATTAAAACGGTTTCTCGAGCGAGCTTTTTCGCGATGCTACTCCGCTAGCTTTGGGGAGCTTTTTTGGTGAATGAAAGAAGCTGAACTCCGACACCAAAGCAATACGTTGTTGTCTCTGAATAATAGCTGCGATGCGACCAGTGAAACTCGGAGCATCATACACAGTGAATGAAGTTAAGCGTGTCATGGAAAGTTCGCACAGCATTGAGTGGAAATTCGACGACCGGTGTTTCGCGCTGAGTTGAGCAGGTTACACTCTGAAACGAGAATCACTAGTTAAGCTCTAACTCACGTTCTCGCTAAGCGGAACGCACTAGCAATGTAGACTAACAACGTACGAGAAAGTAAAAATATTCCCAGAAGTTTTGCTTCACTCGTTACTGTGCTGTTCTTTGGGTAATGCTATGCGGTGCAATACATTATCATCGAGAGCGTTGCAGAATCACTGAATGTGTAATGAAACTCGATGCGCGTCCAGACGGGAAGTGCTTCGGTGCTTCGGAACAGTATAAATTTTTCTTGTGACAAAAACTGACGCGTGCGGCCCTATCGTCGCTGTTTAAGCATGCGGCTTGAGCTGGTGCAGGTTCTGCAGAAGCTGCAATATACAGAAAACACCGGCGCATCTTCGAAGAATTTGATTGATTACTTGTCATTTGTTGCAACAGAAACAGATATTCAGAATTCGTGAAGCCAGGTGGGTGTTTCGTGCTTGACTGTTTGTACTTTCAGGAATCAACAGCATCGTTAAAAGCCATTCCTGGCCAGCACTACAGATCACTTTTTTTCTTATGCTCCTTGTTCGAGGTAACGAAATGCTGAGACTAGTTAACCGAACTGGCGCGCGTAAGTGACAAAAAAAAAACAGTTTTCTACCGGAATATCCTGAGGGACCATGGCGGAAGTGGTGCTTCGTGACCACAAAATGCTGTTGCTTGGCTATGAATTTGGTGAACGTTGAACGGAAGCGTTCCCTCTTGTTTACTGCACCGACATGCAAAATATAGACACCCGATTTCCATCCGAAATTCCGTTCCTCAAAAGATATCGCGCATTGTGCGCTTCCAAAATTTAAGAGGAAAGATGTCACGTGTCCTGTGCAGCTCGAAATAAGAAAATGTGCGTTACGTATGGGACACTGTTCTGCCAAACTAAAGCGTACTCGACGCAGTCTAGTGCTTCGGGTGAGAATAAGAAGCTTGACAAGAGCTTCAAAATTTAATGGAAACGCCTCTGGTGCCGTTCTCGACGTGCTCGCCCGTTGCCGTCTTGATGCATAATGCATCGAGCTCTTCATTTAAACTGGCCCTATATATGCGAATCGGATTGCTTCAGATATATGTAGAAAAGAAACTGAGGCAGTTCCTGGGCAGCCGTGCGCATAAAGTATGCATCCTTTTCTAGCTAGACGCCAGATACGTAAGTGAGGGCTAGATGCGTTAGTAGAGAGAGAAGCAACACGCCGATCCATGCGCGTTGAGAAGTGCCCAGAATCTGCATCCATGCGTATCCTGCTCGATGCCTACTTCGTCGTTCCTCCTAGTTCAGTTAAGGCACCCTATCGAGTGGCACGTGTTTATGGCGAGATTGGGCGGCATGCAAATGGAGATGGCACTGGGGTTCTCGCTAGCTCAGATTGCAGCTATGTGTACTTCCTTGTTCAAGTGTCCCTGAAAAGCAGCGGACGCATAGTACAGGGTAAGTGATACGGAGGGTTGAGGGGAACAATGAAAAATGAGTAAGACAATTGGAGAACACAAGGCGAAATGATGTAAGCCAAAGTGATGTGACCTTGTAGTGTACACATCGGTCATGTAGTTCTGCACCACACTGTCGTCCAGCTAAAATGAAATTGGTGTAGGCGAACACTAATCACGCTTCCTCTTTGCGCGGTGTCAGGTCGAGGGAAATAGGTGTAGGTGAGCAGTAATTAGATCAGCTCATTTACGTAGAGTCGTGACAGTGTCAAATGCCGTTTAACATCGGCGTCTTGGGCATTGCACCTTTTGAAAACACAAGGGGCGGAAGAACAGATCGAGTACTATCGCTCTTCCTCTGTCGTTTTCTTTCTTTTTTTTTCTTTGGGGAAGCTTGTACGCAATGGTAGGCAGGCGCCAGTACAGCAGTGTGCAGTGTGTCTCAAACAGACATTTTTTTCCAGAATTACGCTGTGGTCAATGTTTGTAAGTGCTGTTCTTGGTTTGATAGACGCCTTCGCAAATAGCAATTAAGGTTTTTAAATATTTCGTACAAATTATGTAGGTAAAAGAAAATTAGGTGCTCAGTACAGAAAACACGAAGACGGGCGCTGACTGCCAACTGATTATTTACTGGAAGTAACCGAGTATACATATACACGACAATAAGAATAGCGCATGTACTTCATCTGTGCGCTTCAGCACTCTTATAAGTTGAAGGTGGAAATGACTTCATAGTATCAAACGCTTCACAATTGAAGAAGCCATCTGGTTGTTCGTACATAGCTTTGACGGCGTTCCAGCGATTTGTTTGAATTTTCGAGTTTCATGCAGAGCAGAAGTAAGTCGTTTCGCGAGAAAATGTCTGTCCGTTGCACACTTTTGTGAATAACTAAAAAATGAAAGTTATTACGGTACATATTTGCGTGCCTTCCCCTTTTGGGGAGCAAACAACTGTATTGTTTCCATGTTGCGGCATTAATCACGGTATTCCTCTTTCTCGCAGAACGGAAATTAAAAATATATAGCTTCTGGTTTGATTGCAAGTGCAACAGGCGTCGTGCTCCTTTATATTACATGCTGTTATATACTGCTCCAGTTAAGGCAACGAAATTTCCAGAGCGACACATGTTGATTTATTTCTTGCACGAATAATTTATATGAGGTTTAGCGAGGGTGTCGAACCTATACACCATTCATCTGTAAACACGGTGGCTCGAAACACTTCCGAAAACTACTGCACTTTTCCAACTTCCAGGGAATAGTGCACTTGTACATAGACAAAGTAATTACAAGCTCCATGCTTCCGCATTAGCACTTCGTTTCATCACGATGCAGTTCTAATGCAACCGTGAACCAGAACGTGTCAGACTACCAGCGTGCTCTGTTGAACCGATAAGCCTGAGGCAAACGTGAATTCTGCTGGCAGTTGGAAATATCAGAACACTGAAAGCTTGAAAGCACCCCTCGCACGCACTTTGTAAACGCGTAGTTCAAGGTATAATTACGATTCTCACCTACATAGTGTATCGTTATTTTTAAGAACAACAGAACACAGTGAGCCTCTGGCGCATTTTCAGAGTTCAAACCTCACGCGCGGTGTTCTGTGAGTGTTAAGTGAGGCAGGCAGGGTGCGAAACTACACTGGAATTCGAGAGCTCCACGTCGAATATAAGGTACAACAGTGCTCTGCATGTAGTGACAATTTAGGCTCGGTTATTTTACGTGCTGGGATTTCGTACCGACGAGAACTCAGTAAACTTTCGCGGCAGAGCTTGGAGACGAGACAAACATGGCATGCGCAATATAATAACGCAACCCGTTCGTGATTAAGAGCGAAGTAACAACAGTGGAATAGTTAGCATAATCTAATGTCTGCATTGATATAGTTGAAACACACTCACAAAACGAGCAAATGTTAACTACATCTGATGATTGCTGAAGCAATTGCACGTGAACTTTCGTTTTGACAATATTAGTCCCCATCACAAGGTTTCATGTTGCCTAAACCTGTGATCGAACGTTGACCTGTGAGATCTTAAGCACAAGATGTCTGATGAGAACCTGCTGGTGTTACTCAGAATATCAGAACATTATCTGGAATAAAGGCATTAACGCGAAGGTTCACACTCTATAATCACGAACTCGGCATTCCGTAGGTTGCCGAAGTAATTGAAGACGAAGTCAGAGACATCGCTCGCTCAGACCAAGCCTTAGATAAGAAATGTGCGAGAATGCTGCATCCACTGTACCATTCTCCTTGGGTGGCCATGCAGATTCGGTCATCCCTTGCATACTCTGTGGGCAGTTAAGCTTGCAAAAAAGGCGACACACGGAACTAACTCGCATTGCGAAGTACTGTACGAAAATCGATATAGAATGGTAACTAGTGATACCCCATGCTTGTGCGCAAACGCAGCCGATAGTTCATAGCGACAGGTTTCTCCTGCCTGCGTACGAGGAGGTTTCCATGAAGACGTGAATGAAGCTAGACCTCCCGAATGTGATCGACTGATTATTAGAAAACAAGGTAGGTGTCATCAGGCGACGTCTATACGAGAGAAGATCGATGTTTTCACGGCGATCACACGAGATGATGCGGAGAGTGGCGTGCGAGACTGAATACTGAACAAATGGTTGTTGGTAGGTGACGTTGGTGACGCGTACATCGCGAAGCACGGTGCAGTGGTACGCAAACTTTCGTGCATCGTGGTTCCGCCTTTCAAGCCTCGACGTATAGTGACTCCCTTGGGTCACTGTTCGCACGCGCTGGATAACTTCATACGAAGCCAGCCGATGAGAGTTTCATAAAGGGTCAAGCAATGTTTCACAGAGTCTCTGCAGCTAGCTCGTTGTTCTGTTTGCTGGACTTGAGTAAAGGCCGCCTTCAATAGCTAGCGTATCTGCTCAAATGTTGGCTACCTACTGGCTATTGTTATCTAAATGGTCCGTAATGTGTGCTATCTAACTTGTTGCTTAAATGGTCGGTAATGTAGGCTAACTAACTTGCTGACTAAGTCCTCGGTAATATAGGCCGGTCCCTTTATTCAGACAGTCAGGACATCTTAAAGTAGCAGCCTAACCCTTACAGTCGGCTCTAGCAAGGTCAACCATTTGTACTACAAGGTGAACCATCCCGGATTTGCATAGGGGCAAAGGTCTCAAAGAAAAAAAAGGAAACATAATAATGCAAATAAAAAAACATAACAAAAACAATAAAAAGAAATAAAAAAAGCAAAAAAAAAGTGTGGCTCGTACACGCATTCCGTGCTCGCTCCACACAAGATGCCCAAGAAAGACAACAGGGTCGCCCCGATTTTTATCCCACTTAAATGCGCGTATTTGTGACTGTACTACGCTACGAACTGCAGCATAACCCTGAAGCATACATGAGAAACTATCGGGCTATACAATTCTTATAAAGTTATGCATAGCCGGCATGAATATGCTGTACTTACTTCCATGGCATTGACAAGTGTCCTTGAAACTTCTGCTCATGCTTCATATAACGCTTACTTCAATCCAAGATGCCGCTTAAGGCTTTCCGCTGCAGATACGAACAAGTATGTCAGGTGTGAGTGAAACACAATTTGTGGCTGCTAAATAAAGCGCAAATCTGAGTTACGCAAAGTCAAGTTTCGATACGCACGAATGGCCCGTCAGTGTGTTCTGATTTCAGTTCGTCCTCTTATTCGAGGACTTGTGAGAGATCTGTTCGATTGAACTTATACAAGAGAGACGCGGGTCAGCGTAACGGCTCGCGAAAGTAGCGGAGCATAAATACGATCCGAAGCTCTAGTATAGAACGCCGGCTATCATAATGGAGCTACGCTGAACACAACTAGGCACTACATTATCCTGCGCATTATAGTTTCTCCTTCAGACATCATATATCGTGTGCAGCGCTGCACGCATTTCTCGAGTTGAAAAAACAATACAGCGCTCGCTTGGATGACAGGGCCCTTTTTTCGTTTTCGCTGGTTCATCGCAGCCCCAGCCCTCGGCTTTCTATTCCTCCCGCGACATGCTTGTTTTTTGTCCCTAGCCCAAGCTAATCTTCGCTATCTCATATCACAGCTGAGCAAACGCTTTCTCCCTGTAAGTTTGCCTTGATGGAAACTTATTAATAATTGATGGCCGGTTTCTCGGCGCCTAACGCCTGCTCAAAGTATTACGCACAATGCTTTCATCGATCAATTTGCGTGCACGCGGCGTGTAATGAATATAAGATCGTTCAATCATGTGAAACTCCATCGAGTATTGTGGCAGAACAGCGCGGAAAACGGGACAAGGAGCACACAGGACATTGTCCGGCCACAAGGTTCATGAACCATGTTAGCACATGTAAGAACCCTTGTTCATCGAGCACGGTCCGCTGCACAGAATAGACCCGACGTGTAGCTTTCATATGCCACAGGGATTAACCAGACAAGATGAAACTTGCATTCACCGGCTGAGACTCGACGTTGCCTACACGAAATACTTCAAGCACAAGATCAGGCAGTCGGACTCACCCACGTGCACCACATGTAACACTCGGGAAGACTTAAAGCACGTACTCTGCGACTGTTCCCGTTACGACGCCGAACGACAGATGCTGAAGGCAGCACTTCATTTGCAGCGCGACCAGCTTGGAGCTGCGGCACCTTCTCGACCCGTGGCAAGGCAGCGGTTGTGCGATGCGCAACAAAAGCGCTGTTGGTTTTTGAAAAACACTTGGCTTAACCAAAGTTTGTAAATGACTCTTTTTATGTATATATTTTGCGTTTGTGACTGTACGTACTATTCCTGTGTATATGTGATTATTGCATATACCAGTCATCACCCGACATCAGGAGCAGCAAGCCAGGCGTCAAACCAGGCTAACCTCTCAGGGATTTTCATTAAAGATTATTATCTCTCTCTCTCTCTCTCTCTCTCTATACGACCTGAAGCTACGTTATGAGAAGAAGGCCGCACTCTGACACATAACCGTTATCCGAAGGAGATGCCTTCTTAAAAAGTGACAAAAATATAATTTCAATAGAGTTATCGTTTAGGATTAATATTGTTTATGTTAATTGGAAAAGTATTATGTGCATTCTGTCAGTTTCCTTAGAGAAAGCGCGCCCAGAATGTTAACCGCAAACGTCGTGTTACAGGTACTTGAATAAGTTTATTAACGCTTTATTAACGTGTTTGTGGACTGTTCAAAACGAACTGTCTAATAATTTACAATGGTATTATCTATTGTGATTTGCTGGACGTCTCCTTGATTCTCTAATTTCTAACACCATTTCGCCCAAACAACAGCAACGACAACATCCGCAACGACAACATCCGCAACAAAACATTTATAAATGCAATGTTTCAATGGGGAGAGAAAGAGCAAATGTTATGAAAAGCTAGGAATAATATAAATGCAAGCAAGCGGGAAAGCTTCAGGCTCATGGATGCGTATACACCCTTCCTCTTTTATTTTGTTTTTTTTTTCCTGTCCACACCTACGCGGTCCAAATCATACACTCCTTAACATCACCGATCAAAGGATTCAAGTCAGAAACTACTCATAAATTTCGACGCATAGCCGAATGTCGAGGCAACCTCACACAGTTACGCCACTGACATTCATTAAGACAGTGTGATCGCACCTTCTGAAGAAAAAAAAAGACACTCAGAATTCGCTTTGCAGTTGCCTAATTGTCTAAACGATGTGCAAGCGTAGAGATTTATTGTAGGTTACGGCCGCCCCTATATCCAAGCAGTACTTTGGTTTGGACTATAGTCGGGTACAATTTATAAGTCCGCGGCATTTCCTCCTCAAAGGCGGATGCACACAAACCTGCACCAAATGGCGCGCACTCCAGAATGACGTCTTGGTCCGGATGGCCGGTACCCCCTCTCCTCCCCCCTCCCCCCTACCCCCCGCCTTCGAAAACATTGCTATGTGCATGAGCAGGACTATTTGGTTAGTCGCAGAGGCGATCGGCGGCCACGCTTCGGTGATGTGGGTGGTGCTTCTTCGGACTTCTTAAGTTGTATCAAATTGGGTCTATTGTAAGACTTGTTAGGAAATAACAGCGCCAGCACACACGGACACAGGACGTAGCGTCTTCTGTGTTTTTTTTTTTGTCACTGTGTGCTTGAGCTGTTACTTTCTAAAAAGTCCCTATAACGCTGTTTTCGTCCCTCCACACCAACCGCACCCCCCCCCCCCCCCCCGATGGCGAATCCCGCGACCACCTAAACACGAGTTCGGTTTTAAGTTGTCCGAACGTAAAAATTTTGCTGATTGGCACAATTCTTCATTTCTGCTTCACATGTTGTCCCAGAGAGACCTTTTATTCGATTGCCACGAAGCCCTCGTAGAAAGCGTTGTCCTTTAACGGCGGAGCTGTTTAAGCGTGCCAAAACTTCATGTCGTCCCGCAATAACTGGTTGAGCGAGCAGCAGCCACGTTAAAGAGGCCTAGCTATGCCAAGCCCAGCCTAGCTATGCATAGCCCAGCCTAGCCATGGCAATATGCAAAGCCGAGCAAGGAGCACAGTATAGTATAGCAAGGTCGCGGGAAAGGGAAGCGAGGGCAAGGTGGATTGGTGTGAAGGTTAAAAGGAGGGAAAGGAGGAGGGGGGGTGGTAAAGCATAGCATAGCCATGCATAGTGTAGTATATCAAGGAGTGGGAAAGGGAAGGGAAGGTGAAGATGAGTGATCTGACTGTCAGGAGGAGGAAAAGGAGGAGGGGAGAGGGCGAGGCATAGCACATTCATATACAGGGTAATATACTTAGGGGTGGGATAGGAAAGTGAGGGCGAGGAGAAGTAAAGTAAGAAGTACCAGCTCCGCTGTTTGTTTCCTGAGTCTTCGCACTACCAATGCGTAGCTACCCGATTTTTTTTTACATTTTCGTTGCACCGCGGCACGCCGCATTGGTATGGGTCAGATTATTCACTTTCCGCAAGCGGGTGTAGCCCAGTGGTTAAGACCCTCTTTCGGAGCGCACGGGCCTGTATTCACGCCTAGCTCGGATAAGAGCGTTTACCTTGTTTTATTTCCTCATGGCCGTGACTGTCTTACATGACAGAGGGACGGACCGGTGGGAATTGAGTTTTCTTGTGTAGTCGGCGTAGAAAGCTTGCGCATTCAAAACGCAAACGATTACAAGCGCTACGTAATCTACTACAACGGGAGCTCAAAGCTCTCCGCGGATAGAAATGTTGTTCGGCGGACTACTACTGACGGAGCCAACTTCAGCTTATCCGTGTAAAAGTTCTTAGCAAATAATAACCTCTGCAGATTCACTAGTTGTTGACTGTCTTCTTTGCTGAACTGTACCCCAGCAAAGCTCAAAGTTGGCCCGGATTGACACTGTGAAAAATAGACGTCGCCAAGAGCAACGTTCATTTAATAAAGAATGCGGGTCCTATTTAGGGACTTACGGTTTCGTGCACCTCCTTGGTCAAGGAACGTACAGCGCGTGACGTTTCTCAATGCCCGGCGGAATGGTGTCACAGTAAAACTTCGGTGATAACGAATCTCGCGGGGTTATCAAAAATATTCGTATCACCAGAAAACATGGAAATTGAGTATGCGACAAAAGACAGTTGGCATACATTTGATTCAGTGTTTCTCAGGGCCGCAGCGACGTCACGAACATCCCTGAAGTGATTGCCAGTAAAGTTTTTAGATGTCAACAATCATACTTGTACTCGTAAATGTACGGTGCATGCGCGCGTGTGTAATTAATGAACCACAGGTGTTGTGCCCCGTGACCGCTAGTAGTCCCCTTCCTAATCTTACTACGCTTTTCTGCGAGACACAAGAGTACTGCGGCGAAAGTGACTTAAGAAGCGCTTTGCACACAATAGATATATAGAGGCCAAGCTTCTCGCCAAGACCATGGCCGCTTCGTCTCTTGGGGTCTTCGTCCACCTTTAGTAGGACTTCATGACGGACCCGCAGCCCAAGTTTCGGTATTGTTTCATAGAACGTCTGATTGCGGGGACATGGCTTGCATCGACGTAGCAGGCACGTGTTAACACAGTACAAAGACGCTGCTGCCTCGAGCACAGGAGTACGCGTCAACGCGCCGGGAAAAAAAGAAGCGCGACGTCAACTTCATCTGTAATCTAAACGCGAAGGCGCCTAAAGGCCTCCAAGATTCGCGCCCACTATCTCGGAGGCAACGACGCACCATGGATGGTCGCGCAGCGCGCATGTCCGCTCCCGCGCGTGACTGCCGGGTCTTCCGCGACAGCGCGGGCAGCACCTGTTCGTACCTGTGCGCTAGCGTATCATTCGTATCAAACGTCGCGGGGTGCAAATCGGTTCGCAACAACCGTATTCCCATACATTGCAGGCTAATGGCCCTTGGCCGGGACCACAGGAAAATTCGTATCACCCCGAATATTCGTACGAGCTGTGATCGTATCAACGAGGTTTTACTGTACTTTGTTTACCGCGGCGACGGCGCGGACCGCAGTCCTTGATCCCTGTGGCACGCATTGTGTACGTTTAGAATCCCGAATATGCGCACTGATTAACAACGACGCCGCTCTCAGTCGACCCTTCCCCTCGAGCTGTCGTAACGCTCAGAAGAGCTCGATAGTGTGGCAAAAGCGAAAACAAGTAGAGAGTGGCGCTGGTAGGGCGAGAGGCCACGCTGGTCACATGGCCTTACACAGTGGCGAGAGTGAGGAATAGTAGGGAGGGGAAAGGGGTGCACCGGGAGAGAGGGGAGGAGCGTCGCTGTATGCTCGCTCGAGGGGAGCGACGCCTCGCCGAGTTCCTTGGCGAGGCGTGCATGTCGTGCACTGCAGCAGCGCTTGCAACGCTGCTTGCGTTCCAGCCCAGCCGTTATAGTACAACCATGTACAACCACGCGTTCTGGGCGAGCGGGCGGGTGGAATAGACCACGGCCGCACTGGAACGCTACCGTAGCGTTCCAGCGCGGCCGTGAATGAGTGCATATCGTCGCTCCATAGCTTAACCATAGTGCCACGGAAAGAGCAATGATACAACACAGAAACTTTTAGGAATACTTCCCACCAATCCTCCAGTCCACCCGTATACCCCGAGCAGTGGGAAGGCATCCTTCGAAAACTAGAAGCAGCGTTTCGAAAACAGGCGATGCGAAGCAGTGTTTCGGCATGTCGAGCCCGCGTTTCATCCGTATCAGTTTTCCCGCCGACGTTGTCGTTTGCGCTGGGCTTCCCTAGCCCGGAGCTCGGGTCCGCTTGCCGACGCTTACGTTGCGCTTCGAGCCTTCTGCTGCTCCACCCGCTGCTCCGCGGTGTCGGCAGGCGTTAGGTTATTACTGCAACTGGCTCCGACGTTGACGTTGGAACTCCATGACATAACCGGCGCAGCCGGCGCAGTGACTGGGGCGTGTGTACGACCTATACTGCGAGCCTTTGTATCTAAACGAAGAGGGGAGTGGAGAGGAGGTGTGTGGAGAGGGTCTGCGCATGCGCAGTAAGGGTGGTCACGCCGCACACCCACCACCGGATTAAACTCCGCCATAAGTTGCTTCGCATCTAAAAAGTGGTTAACGATTCAGAGTACTTCGTACTCTGGCAACGGGAGAGAAAAGCTTCCCCAAATATCATGAAAGAAAGACAACGTATCGAAACGTTCCAGTGTGTTTAGAAAAATTATTATCACAGACGCTTCACATCAATAACAACGTTCCTGATTCCAAACGACATGCTCAAACATCAGTTGGCACTTCAGTAGGGACACGAGAGATTGAACCTTCAGCAAGAACCCTGCTAAGTGTGCAGGGAGCGAATCTAACAAAGAAGTTAAAAAATTAAGCATGTTTTATGGAAATGAGTAAATAATAACGATTTTTATATAACTTCATGTTTCACTTAATACTAGGAACCCAAATGAAAAGAAAGACAGCTTGCGACTGGTGGAGGGCCGTATCCAGCATCGTCTCTTTGGGTTTATATCCTCGCCCTGTGTTCTCGCCTTGTTGGAGCTAGGCTTGCGCGTATACTGAGACCCCGTACTAGCGCTCCCGCTTGCAACGTAAAGCCCCAACATCAGCACGATATGCGTGATCCTCGAACATTCGGAAGAGCTTGCGTTGTTAATCCCTGCCTTTCACCTTCTTGCTTTCTGTCTCTCTCTTGTGTTGTTGAGACTAATTGGCACAACTTAGTGGATGTATGTGACGCTTCCTACGTGATATTCTTCTCTGCCATCTTGTTGTAAAGTTTGCAGCACTGCTTACTCCAGCACTGCTTACTAAGATGCTCTAACAAACAATCTGTGCGATGTAGCTGTCGCTCCATCCGCTTTATTGTATGTTCGCTGCGCATATCTATTATACCTAAGCTTGCATCTGAGAGCCGGTAATACTTGCTACCAAGGCAGTGGATGCGGAAACTCCTTTTTTAAGGCCAGCCACCGTGGTAGATGAGCACGTATACGGGTGGCGCGTTACTGAGCTCGAGGGGCACGGGTTTGATTCCCGGCCACGGCGGCCGCATTTCGATGGGGTGAAATGAAAAGAACACCGGCTCAAAACTTCATGTGTCCGCATGTTAGAGCGAAAGGGGTTATGAGATCAAAAGATCCGATTTAGTGGCGTAGTTGTCCGCCGCCACCGCACCCGGGTACGTAACAGCTATCGCGCACAATGAGAAAAAAAAAAAAAAAAACCGGCATATCCCACACACTGTGGGAATCAATTATATGCGAAGCAAGTCAGCGAGTAGCAGCCTGTGCCGTTTGTGCGCAGTTGTGCGCATAGTGTGGGCTTTACCACGCACGTCGAGTACACTGGTGCGTAAAGGGTAGCGCAAGCTCTGACTTTACGTCGGTACTCGCGTTAGAGAAGAGACGTCACTTTTATCGCCACGAAGTGCACATTAATTTGCGATCATGTGCATATCACAAGTAGCCGATTGTGGGTGTACCTCGCGCAACGCTTGACTGTAGCCTGCGGATCCATAGAGAGAGAGATAAGATTCTTTAATGAAATGCCCGGAGAGGTTAGCCTGGCTTGTCGCCTGGCTTGCTACTCCAGGTGTCGGGTGATTATGGTATATACAATGATCACATATACACCATATACACACAAATAGTACATACAGTCACAAACACACATATATAATTAAGAAGAGTCCTTCACAGGCTTTGGTTAAGCTGAGTGTTTCTCAAAAACACCGACAGCGCTCTTGTGCCTGCGCATCGCACAACTGCTTGTCCTTGCCACGGGCCGAGAAGGTGCCGCAGCTCCAAGCTCGAGCCGCGTTGCAATGAAGTGCCTTCTTCGGAATCTGTCGTTCTGCGTCGTAATGGGAACAGTCGCAGAGTACGTGGTTCAGGTCTTCTCGAGTGTTACATGTGGTGCACGTGGGTGAGTCCGACTGCCTGATTTTGTGCTTGAAGTATTTCGTGTAGGCACGTCGAGTCTCAGCCGATGAATGCAGTTTCATCTTGTCTGGTTAATTCCTGTGGCATATGAAAGCTACACGTCGGGTCTATTCTGTGCAGCGGTCCGTACTGGTTTGTTGGCCATCGCTCCATATTGTTCTCTGCAGATTACGCGCGAACGCAGACACCAGAATCGCTGCGTCTTTTCTTGAAAAAGGAATTTCAATTTCCTCAGATGATGTGTCATGCGCAGCTCTGGCAGCGGAGTCAGCTCGAACATTCCCTTCGATGCCGCAGTGAGCGGGCAGCCACTGCAGTACTACATCGTGGTGTAGTTCATGGGCATTATTGCCTAGGCGCCTGATGTCTAGGACTAGTTAGCGTACATATTCAATGTTTATTACATTCATATAAAAGCGGATAACCAACGCTGCAACCACAACTGACGTTGTCCCGACGTGACGCTTATACAGGATCATTGTCCGAAGCAGTTTGATGCACTGGCGTGGCTCTGTAGTTGAGAGAGAGAGAGAGAGAACTCTTTATATAAAGGCAGAGAATTTAGCCGGCGTATAAAAATAGCTGACTTGATACTCTGCGTGCGGAAGCGGATTGGGAACGAAAAGACAGGAAGACGGGGAAAAAGAAACGCCAGGCCTGCGCGAAAAGCGCTGCACAGTCACAGCGAAAGCTGGAAGAGTGGCATTTCTACAGTCCGTTATAAACGCTCTTGGGGCAAGTACACTAGCAACGTACCCACTACGCCAGAAATCATAAATTTTGTGAAGTTGGGAAGCACCCACCACGACATTATTCGTCATTCTGCGGAGAGGCGAGGTGCCATCTGTAGGGAATTATGTGCACTTTGTTGATGCGACGGTTGATGACGATGAAGAATTATGGCTGAGCCCAATGTAATGGGTTGGAAGCTTTAAACGACGCACTAGTTACGTAATCCGCATTGCATGACGCCGGTCGTTATTTAACTATCCCGCCACGCTTTAAAACATTTATGGCACTCTAACCCGAAGGTCGCGGAATCGAATCCCGGCCGCGGCGTCTGCATTTTCGGGGGAGACGGAAACGTTTGATGCCCGTGTACTTAGATTTAGGTGCACGTTAAAGAACCCCAAGTGGTGGAAGTTCCCGAAGCCCTCCACTACGGCGCCTCTCATAATCATATCGTGGTTTTTGACGTTAAACCCCAGATATTATTATTATTATATTATTATTATTATTATATTATTATTATTATTATTATTATTATTATATTATTATTATTATTATTATTATTATTATTATTATGCGCTTTAAAACAAACGTTAACGTGAGAAAGAGAGAGAGAGAGGGAACTAACTTTACTGAGACCCTGAGGAAATGGCTCATGGGAGCCTTATGGTCTTCCTTGGCAACTAATAGAGGTGCACTTGCGAGGAACGCACTACGCTATAAATCATCATAACTTTTGTGAGGTAGGCAAGCAGCCACTATGCAATTTTTCCTCAATCTGCGGAGAACCGTGGTAACCGGTAAACACCTGTAAGGCATTATGTGCACTTTGTTGATGCTGTGGCCGATGACGTTGAAGAATTCTGGCAGAATCCTTTGTAATGGGTTGGAAGCATTCAACTACCCACTCGTTGCGCAATACGCAATGCGTGACGCCTGGTTACAGATTTCGCGTTGTGTGACGCCTGGTTGTTATTTTACTCTTCAACCACACTACATTACATATGTTAATGTGGTTCCTTTCCGATATGAAACCTGTCTTTTTCCAAAGCGGTTTCAAGCACCGGCATGGCTCTGAGGTAGAATACTCGGCTCCCACGCAGGGGGCCCTGGTTCGAGCCTCGTTCCATCCAGGACATTTTTTCTTATTTCGCGCGATAGTGGTTACGGACACCGGCGGCGGACAACTACGGCGTCGAAAACGGCCCTTGTTGTGATCTCATAAGAGTTTTCGCTGTAAAATACTTGACTGCCATGCAGGATGCATGGGTTCGATTCCGGCTGGAGCCATGATTTTTATTCTTTGCTTCTATCGGGATATTTCACCCATCGACAACGCCGCCCACGCCGGTACTGCATTTTATGCGACGCGGGCTCCTTCACGCTGTCGCAATGATTTACAAAATCTGTGTTGATAGAGAGGGTGATTAACCTGTGGCGCTTACCATAAGCCGTGGTATGCGGGTGTGCGCCAGACGTCACTGGTGGAAGGGATTTCCTGACGCACGCGAAAGGGAAGTCAGTTATTCATGTCATGACTTGGGAATCGTCTTCGCCATACATTAAAGTCCTCCTATGCGAATTTCGTTATATGCCAAGTTAAGGAGACGACGACGAGAGCGCCAAAATAGATAGATAGATAGATAGATAGATAGATAGATAGATAGATAGATAGATAGATAGATAGATAGATAGATAGATAGATAGATAGATAGATAGATAGATAGATAGATAGATAGATAGATAGATAGATAGATAGATAGATAGATAGATAGATAGATAGATAGATAGATAGATAGATAGATAGATAGATAGATAGATAGATAGATAGATAGATAGATAGATAGATAGATAGATAGATAGATAGATAGATAGATAGATAGATAGATAGATAGATAGATAGATAGATAGATAGATAGATAGATAGATAGATAGATAGATAGATAAACGGCGAAGCCAGCCATCACTGATCAGCCACAGCATCACCAAAGTGCAAATGTATTACAGACGCGCAGTGGGTACCTCGCTTCTCCGCAGAATGATGAATAATGGCATGGTGGGTAATTCTCCACTTTGCAAAATTATGATGATTTATGGCGTTGTGGGTACCTCGCAACCGTACTTGTATTAGTTTCCCCCAAAAAGTTTACAACAGGCTCTAGAAAGGCCGCTCCTCCAGCTTTGGCTGTGACTATGCTGCGTGTTCCTCGCAGGCTTTGCGTTTTTCTGTCGCTGCTGACGCTATTAGTTCGGCTTCGCTACACCGGAGTACGTGACTTGCTAGGCCGTTCAATAAGTTACGTAATCGCAATCAATGCGAACATAAATGAACAACTCGAGAAATTGCGTTTTATCGCAACGCGAGCGATCAACGGCCTCGGGTGCGCAAGTACGTTGCTACATGTTCGCAATAGCAGAAAGATAGGGCGGATAGGTGCATTCGGGGTCGATACCATTCAGTGGCTGAACACCATGTATAAGTTCTCGGCTCACATATCTCGGAGAATGTGCAGGGACAGTAAATAAATAATAATAAAAAACAGCACTAGTAGGCACCTTGTCATTGCAACACCCTGGCATGCAGATGGCGTGAGTAAATACACTTACCAAGCAAATGCGGAGGAGATCTCGTTAGTGTTGACAGTAACACGATAGGCTCCGGTTCTACAAGGCTGATGAGAACGGCATTCGAGAAAGAACGTTATTTTGTTTTTGCGTCAACGACCTAAGTCTCTTTCCTTCACGCACTAACGGGCTACAGTCTTGACGCAACATGTCAATAACCTTCAGTCCTGTCGCGTAGATTGTATTAGAGAAACGCGGGTGTTTTTCTTCGTCTGAGGCAGGATAACGTTGATGCAATGTGTCGGTCTTTGTTTCACAACGTAAGAAAAGGCGCTTGTTTAACACGTTGCTCCTGGGACAAAGTACGGAACATGACATAATAAGTAGAGGCGGGAGGTAGAGGGTTGCAAGGAAGAGACGGAGGAGCAACAACTGCAAACTGTTCATTAACGGTACAAGATAAAACACGAGGAGGACTTCCAAGCGTGCGCAGTGGAGAGTAGAGTGAACACGTGACGTGCACTCGTCATTCCGAAAGCGGTTTATCGAGGGAGCACATTTCTAACACATACAGCGTGATGGATGTGTCACTGACACAAGCGTAACTGTTTCTTTCTTATATGGAATGCGTTGGACGTTTCCTCACCGTTCGGTACCTGCTCTATAGACTCTTGATAGCTGACACTCCTCTCTAACTTCTCTGTCATCGTTTGCTTACAAGTCCCGTACTTTCTGGAAGAAGCACCACATTAAGCAAACATGAACACCAAGAAGCTCCAGAACAAGTTATTCCGGAGTAACGACCCGGAACATGGAAAAAAAAAAGGGGGGGGGGAGAGAGAGAAAGAGAGAGAGCAAAACTGCCTACGTGAAACTGACGCTTGTCTTTACAGAAGATAGCTTCATGTCTCACGCACGTAATTGCAAGAAAAATAAACAAAGGAAAACACACAAGAAACGTTTTGCTTGCAAAAAGGCACTCAAGAAAGAGTAGGATTATTTGGCAACTCTTCAGAAAATAGGCTTTCAACAGGCTTTATTTCAGGCAGAAGAACGCTCGAGGGCAATGCACCATCAGTCATAGATCAGTAAACGATAAATTTAAAAATTAAAGCGTTAAAATCTATTGTTTGGGATTTACTTGATTCTGACGCGAAGAACATGGGTGTCACAATGTCGTCTTATTATTACGGTACGTTGACTTCAGTACAGATACATGCGTCGTGAAAAATGAACAACGTGTGCATGGGTTGTTTTTAGCCTTTTTATGTCTCATCTTTAGAACTCATTTGTATACTGCTTGAGTACAGAAGGCAACGCCCGGATAAATGGATTTTCTTCGTTACTGCCATCAAGGCAACGCATGAGGGATTCTCGCCCTCATATAAATAAATAAGAAAATGAAAATATTGTACCACCGCTGCAAAATTTCCTGCCAGCCATGGTAATTTCTTTTTCTCTCCCAGCGTGTTGAAAGAATCATACGCAGTTAGGCAGCAATAAAAATATTCCGCAAGATGAAAATGAATAAATAAATGTTTGCTCAGCGCGTTACTGATTCAAGATCAACCAATTAGTTTTCGTGGTAATGAAACTTGTGAATCAAGGTAAAACGTGCTGGTGTACGACGGTATGCAAGGACGCGAAAGCTATGCTAGTAGTGGCGGTGTTATCATTTAAAACGACTTGATGTAGCCGCATTGACCTGTTGCGAGCCTGGCAACGACTTGTGCGTAGCTCAGCGGTGTAGCCGAAGGAACCTGTTGGCGGCGCTCAGGCATGGCAGTATCGCAGTTCATAGCCTCACGAATCGATTGCCGCAAAAAGGTCACAGTTTCGCCGCAACGGCGAAGCAATAAATGTGATAGCAACAAATTGGAATCTAACGCGAAGAACGGAAAGCAGCTCGAAACTGCCAGCGCGTCGCTCGAGCCCAAAGGACGCACGAAAAGAACGCACACAGGACGAGAGCGAACTATCATGCGTGACAGCTTGATACTAGCAGCGCACTGCTAAAACATAAAGCAGGACGCACGAAACGAACGAACAGGTACACACAGGACGAGCGCGAACTAAATGTCGCAGTTGTTACTTATTTATGTTTGAACAGCGCGCTCCTTTCGCAAATGCGGCTGCTGCAGCGAGTGAAAGACCTTCGCTTAGTGTAAGAAAACGCGCATCAAGGCACCCTACCTTCGCTGCGCTCCTTGCGCCATCTCGCTGGCAATGAAGAAACGCTTATAAGCGCCTTCCGTCTCCGAGTCCAGCCAACGGTAAAGGGTGTGTAAATAACGCTCGCCGTTAGCTTCCTAGAGGATCGGTGTTTTGTGGCGTAGTGGCTAGCGCCACGGGCTGCGGAGCGAGAGGTCCCTGGTTCGATTCCGCGCTTCGGAAGCATTTCTCTAATTTATTTTTCTTTGGGACTTTCACACACACACACACACACACACACACATATATATATATATATATATATATATATATATATATATATATATATATATATATACTTACACATATACGGTGAATGACGGCGACGGAGACGGACGAAAATCAGCCGAGGCTGTCCATATAATTGCTATCGCAATAAAAATTTCTCGAATCCATCAAGAACAAGCGAAGTTACGGGGGTTCTCTATTCTCTCGTCTCTGGAAGCTACACAGGTAGGCATGACACGGGGGGAAAGAAGTTACGTCAGCGCGCGTCATGACTTTGAGCGCACGTGATGAAACGTGTTCGCTTTCTCTCGTCGTGATTCCTGCGCGCGAGTGTGGCTCACTGTGCGAATGTTAGCAGACTGTGGAGTGCGGCGCCGGCAAGTGGCGGCATCCCGCGGCGAAAAGCGCATGTGATACAAACAAGCGCTTGATTTATGTCGGCTATTGGCCAGTAGCATGCTATATGCTGTTCGACATCAAACAGCAGCCGCCGGCAGCTACGTAGAGAGTGAGCACGGGGCTCTGTATAAAAAGAGGGCGCCTGATAAAATGGCAACTTCGCGCTCCGCTTCTAAACTCGCGTTGACGCGCACAACTGCAAGATTTATTCGCGCTATTTATAGCAGTGTGTGCTTTCCGCAGGATGTGTACTTTTACCAAGCCAGAGGGTTGGCTCTTGACCATTTTAATAAAAGCATAATGTGTTTTAACGCCATAGAGTTAAAGAGCTCGTTTCGCAGAAATTCTGGTGTCGGCGTCGGCGTCGTTGGTTGTGAGCGAAAAATCATTATCTTGTCCGTGACCGAAAAATCGAGAAAGCTGCAATTAAAATAATAAAAAAGTGGGAACCGAACCCGGGCCGTCAGTGTGGCGAGCAGGTGTTCTACCGCACAGCCACGCCTCTACTTGTAACTGCACTGAAAGTAACTTTCATGCTTCACAAACATACGCGTCCTGCGTACAGGCGTCACAGTACGAGTGACTGGACTGTTGCGCGCATCAGGAAGCTGCGCCCTCATGCAGGCTCACTGTGAGGTAGCCAGTATACAAGAAAAAATGCACAACGAAAAAAAAATGGATCGCCCTATCTGCCATTCTCCGGCCGAAGAAAACGCGCCGCCTTGATCTTACAGAGTCAGGCCGTAATCAGAAAGGCGCTCTTGCCGCTTATCAATGAGAACAGTCTGTCGTGAGATCTGGATAATGATAGTGCCGTTACAATCGAGTGGAATGAATCTCTGCAAGATTGCGACGCATATGGCACCCGATCTGTACCCTTGCCAAAGGGCGAAAACGCTGTTTCTGGCAACGGACAACAGGCAAAGCGGTTGCCTGCAGTAAGCTCATTTGAGGGCACTGCTTTCTTTTGCGGGTGGGAGCGCAGTCGCGTGTTATTTTTCATATTTCGCTGGCTTGCTTTATTAGCCGGGAAAAATGAGCATGCAATTAGTAGGTACGTTGTTGAAAATAGCGCAGGTTAGATGTTATGTGAACATGCCTACATATGCCTCATTAACATTTTGATAATTACGTGAGTACTTGTCGAGTTATCAACATAATTGTTACTAATTATTTATACCTCATTAACCAAAAAATTAGTGGTGGCTACTCCAGTCTACTGGGAACAATATGCTCTAGGTCTGCTATGCGTAACGCCGCTCCCTTTTTTTAAACTCATGCTGCGTGATGGTTGGGATGCCCTGTATACTCCATTAATATACATCATCAGCTGCGTCATTTGATGCTGCTGGTTCTGTCTCACAGCGACTCAATAAACGATAACGTAGCATTGCATTCCACTGTTTTAGGCCTTTAGCCCATAGGAGCTGCTCGTGTCTCAACTTTCAAAGAATTGTTGGCGCTGCACACCGCTGCCAAGAAATTATCTTTCATTGTCGTTCGAGCCACAATGGAGGGCTGCCAGCTGTCACGAAAGCGGTTCATATTCAAGGTGGTCGTCTATTGCTCAGGCGGCCAACAAAACCAACACGTACGGTTGGTTTCAAAACTCCCCGCACATCCTGAATGGATTCCAGGAGGATCCGTGAAATTGCGAAATTTTTCAACATTTTTCTGGCGGGATTACACATGGACAGATACATCTTTCAGCGATAGATATCGTCCTCCTATGTAGAGATATTAGCTCTAGATATATTTATAGCCATGAAATAAAAACAATACACAAAAAGGGCACCTGCCGCAGTCATTCTTTTCTTTTGCGTTTGTTTTATTTTATTTCACTTGAAATGTTTGCTCCTGCGTAATAGGTTGAATTCTGTGGAACAGGGCACTGCCAGTCGCCCGTAACAAAGTGGTACAATGAGAAAGCTTTGCAGTTACGAAAAACCATCTATCTTCTTTATTCCAAGTTCAACAGCCAATGCTTACAACAGCGGTACATACACGTTAAAGACAGTGTAGATGGTTCTCGTCCCGATAAGAAACACAGAGTGCAGAGAATAGCCTTTTTTCTTGCTGACTACGCTATTTTCTCTGGAGATTTAGCTTAATCAGAAAAATTGGGTTCAATTTATCTCGTGAATTGCACGCTCGCGAGACTATAAAAGGATTACATGGAGACAGGTTTTTTGTGACATTTCTTCTTGCTTGGTTATCGTATACATATTTCTCCTTCGATGGATTAAGGGCCGGGTAGGCCCCGACAAACCAAGAAGAACTCTCTAGAAGGCACCTGGGATGTCGTTTACTGCTACTGTTATTCTCTCTATTGACGGCAATAAAGCATTTTTGAAACCTATATCATATTACTGCCGTATTCTAAAGATCATTTTCTGCAGACGGTACATTAAGAGTAGGAAATGTCGCTTGCGGACGACTGCGTATGAGTGCCGAAAGGAGACTTGGTATTGAAGCATGATTGAAAAATGATCAGAATATGCTCTCGTGACAGATCGCGTAGCAAAATCAGCAATGCTTTGGCTAGACGGCTGGTTTTTCCTGTTTTTGATTTCATGCTCGGGCGGACGTGTATGCACCAGCTCTGGGGGAAAGAAAAGTTGCCATAGATTCTGCGTGAAATCTTTTTTTTTTGGTTTTTTTACTGCAACTTAATATAGAGGACTGTAATTCGAACTTCGTGTTCTTTTCTAATGTAGTAGAAAATTGTGTTTGTAGCGCCTGAGACACGAATGCGCTTGTGTGGTCCTTATGGTTTTGGTCACGAAGGCTATATACACATTATCCCTTGCCCAAAAAATCGTAATTCCGGAAGTTTAATGTAAAAAAGTTACGCAGCGCACGAGATTGTCTCCTATCAAAGCACAAACTGAAGGAGGAGGAGGAAAAGAAAAATGGAGGACAGGGAGGTTAGCCAGTTCTCAGACCGGCTGGCTACCAACTGATAATGACATACTTGCATAGGCATGCGCATGACGGGGCAGGAGGGGGGGGGGGGGGCGTTGGCAGGGGGGTGGCCGCCCCTCCTAATCACCAAAAGGGGGTGCAAAATCTGCTCCGTACTATTCCTCAGTCGGACCTGTCGCGCCATTGTTTAGAAAGCAGTGCGCGCGCCAGTTTTGACGATAATGGCAGCCGCAGGACCCATGTGTTGAATTCCAAAAACTTTATGCTTCCATCTTTACTCCCGCAAAGAAGCCACGGACCAAAGGCTAGCCATTGTGTGAAGGACGTCATCGCTTCATTTTCATTTTTCATTCATTGTAAAACGTGATTCACAATGGATGAAAAAATGGAGTGTTTCACAACAGGGCGTCGCGATGAAACCTGCCCCCCCCTCCCCCTTCCTCTCCCTAATCGGGCACACTACACGCACCTATGCGTAATTGTATTCTATTTCAGTGGTTAAGTAAGTATGTTTTAAGAATATCTTGTATGCCAAAAGATGGAGATTGGTCCAGTTGAGAGCACATTTCTTCCAACCAAAAAAGCGAAGAATATAATAAACACCATTTAGTATGGAGGCAAAGTTATTAAGTAGGATGTTGTTGCTTCGGTGCTTTTATTCTTGATGGCGGCCTTAAAACTGACTGCTAATAGCTTCACTCACTTTATTGCGTCTTGGTGAAAACACTTTCTGGCCCCCTCAAGGATCGTAATGCCTGGATGGTCTTGACGCTCGTCTTGATCTCACTCTCCTGTAAACAGAGTGCTATGTTAATCACCAGTCGCCTGTTTATGCAAGCTTTCACAAAGTAGCCTCAACACCTCCTAATTAATGCAGCATGGGTAACTGTTCAGTTAGCACCGGTAAGCAGACATGCACGGCAGACGACTTCATAATTCAGACTCTTGAAACACTGGCGAGGAGGCCTCCCCCCCTCACGAGAACTACAGTGAGGATTACGCGTTAAGCCAGGTGGGTGCGATTACGGTAATCGCAAAGCATCGTTGTGTGGTCCTCTTGTCGTAGTCTCCAAACGATGAGGAACGGGCAACGACGATGCACGGCATTAAGTCTGGGCTATCTTGCTAAAACCGACAAAAATACGTGAATAATTCTTGCTCAGAGGAGGGAGAGCACTTCATGCGTGCACACATCAAGCTAACACGCCGCTCATAACGGCGACCATAAAACAGCTCATCGCGAGGCCCGCGCAAGCGTGCTTCGACTGCTCGCTTCCCGGATTAATGCGACTACAGTATGTCTGCAGACGCTGTAGTGCAGATGCCTTTGCGGCGGTAAAGGAAGCCCATGCATAAATAATGGCTCAGCATTGCTTAAGACGCTTTTTAGGAACGACCAATGCACTCATAAATGCAGTTTAGGATGCGGGTGTTCTCGCTCGCAGAGTGAAATAATAATGTGTGGTCCTTCTCATTCTGTCTGATTTGTGTGTACTGGTCCTGGTGTTGGAATGTTCTCGAGGGCTAGCTAAGTGTGCAAGGACTGGCATCTTCAAATCTGCTCGAACAGGAGGACGAGGGGATGGATCTTGAGGTATTTCATCAACTACAGTTTCAGTGCGAAGCACGAATATGCATTATTCTCACTTCGAGATTCATCGTTGGAATAAATCCACGAATAAGATGAAGTGGTTAGCGCCATCGTAGCATAGAAACTAGTATTACTCGCGCAGTCCATCTTCGGAGTTATCTCTCTTCATCAAGAGTGCTTGACTGGTACTGACTAAATTACACTGAGGAGGTTCTGCGTCATCGGGCTAGTATCTGTCCCGCTGCATTCGCAGGTCCCGTCCATGAATTTGCTTTGATTTTTTCGGTTCCTGAAGTGCTCTTGTCAGTAATATTGAAGTTGAGACGTGCTCAAGTAATAATCTATCAGTGGAACCTGAGCTTATATTCGCTTTAGCGTCCCCGTAATAAAATGTTTACGTTTTCAGAGCGTCTTAGTCCCAAAATCTCCGCTGGTCTTGAACTACACTCGACGAAAACAAAAAGGGAAGAGGAGTCCTTAAACTCTTTTTTGATGAGTTCTGACTTTCCACGCATATGACTCTAATCAAAGAGACACGTGAACTCTCTTTGGAAATCATTATCATCTCGTCGGAGAGTCTTGTGATCCACAAGAGTGTAGCATGTCTCTTAAAGAGAGTAATTGTACGTTGCAAGTCAGGACTCACCGAAAAGAGTCACACATACTCTTTTTTTTTCTTAGAGTGTAAGGTTAGTGCTGCAATTCCGCAGTCCTGAGGTATGTATATATAGACCAACGACATTCACAGCGCAATGACCTCTATGTGTGTCAGCGCCCTTATGCCACCCGGTCATCGCCCCCGTTTCCTGTCTGTGCTCTCCTCGTCGTTTCTGTTATGAGACCTCAACGTGGTGGCGAAAGCTATGGCAACGGTCGAATTGGGTGCGGCTGCCGGGGTTACTGGCCTCTGAAAGCGCTGATGCTAGACACTGGGCTAACTGTCCTCGTGCCTTCCTTCTATATTTTTTTTGCGCTTACATTTCGCTTCGCGAAACCTGTTGATACAGTTTCTGACAGGCTGTAAAACGAAGGAAGTTTCGTTTCTCCTTTTATAGTCACCAGCCGATATTACACGGCAGCAACGCCGTTCTTCCGCTCAGTGTGAAGTGACTAACTTTAGTCTAGGCCGGTTGGTCCATTGCTGGAGTAGATAGCTCAACAGTGGTATAAAAATGACAAGAGCTAATGAAGATAGTTGTAGTAACACAACACACACACACACACACACAACACACCCCACACACACACACACACACAACACAACACACACACACACACACACCACACACACACACCACACACACACACGCGCGCGCGCGCGCGCACACACACACACACACACAACACACACACACACACACACACCACACACACACACACACACACACACACACACACACACACACACACTACAGAATGCTATCCTACACTCCACTTCATTACACTACACCACACTGCATTCACACGTGAATACATCTAAGTTTCCGGTCTGCTGGCGCTAATTGTTATGTTAGAGCATAATCGATAGGTAATTGTTGAGATTTGCTTCAGGAACACGGTGCTGCTGTAAAAGTCTTGTTAATTCCTTATCAACGCTTCCTCCAAATATTTCGATAAGAATGCTTGCACAAGCAACAAGAACGGCCAGTGAGAAGGAAAATACGAACGAATTCGAGCTTTCCCGCAGTGCCACAACATTGGATCCTGACAGCTGCAGCCGGGGCGTCACGCGTCCTATCCGCTGCAGTAAACTCTACGTACGGAGCAATGGCACTATCTGGGTCAGCCTGTCATGAGTCGCAAAGACAGGATCCAGCGCTTCTTTTCACGGGACGACTGTCGCTGTCATTACGATCGAGAAAGAATTGAAGAAAATGAGAAGAAAGGATAAGTATGTCTCGAAGAAATAGCGAAGGAGATAAAGGGACGTTTGGAGGAGCCTTCTATAAACAGCGCACGCCAGACCATCGTCATCCCGTGATGGTCTGCCAGAAAGCCGTTTCCCGTGCCTTCAGCTAACGTGCGATTACCCTCCATATCCGTAGATGCCTATTGCGATATTTATGTGGCGAAGGAAGACAGGCCTCGTGATCGAGAACGAAACTCCTAATGGTTAGGCTACTTTACGATACGAGCAAGTTTACGCTGGCAATTGGTGGCGTGATGCTAGCCATGCTTCGCCGTATTTATAACTCCACCAGCGATTGGGATCCTTTTATGGAGATGAGAAGGGTATTTCAGAAGGCACTATGAAAAGCCCGCGGCACCTCTGAGAATGTGCAGCTCCTGCGCGTCTCAAGTATCCTTCCGTGTCCTTCATCTGCATCTCTCTAAGAAGATCAAGAAAATAAGGAAATTTCTCTGGTATTGTTCTCCTTAACGTCTTCGGCATCGTCTACAGTCATTACAAGCTTTGGCTCCTGAATCGACGCCAGATTGTTGCTAAGTTGAATTCACACAATCGCGATAGCGTCTTTACACTGCAAGATCACCTGTTTCTATGGAAAATGTCAGCGCTTAAATACAATAAAGGCACGACGATTCATGAACTGTCGTTCATTTATGCTTAATCTTTCAAGAAGTATGCTCCATTCACGCCACTAATGCGTTTCATCGTTAACCTTTCCATAAGTTCGGCGCTTAAGCTCCTTCTTATTGCTCCCTCGCGTCGATTGTCGTGCAGGAGCAAATGCAATATGGCAAGCTATAATGACGCCATTACAGCTTGTTATGGCGGCAAATAAAAGGCGCGCGCATGACAGAAAGGACCACAAAAGCGGGGTAACGCTGGTGTTTCGTCATCAGCGCCATCTTAGGCGTGAGCAGGATTCTCCATAAGAGGCGGGAGGGGGACAAATTTTCACTGCAATGCCCCTTCCTCGTTCTTCCCGACACCCCCTCCCCCTTCTCCCATTGAGTCGTTTACCATCAAAACGCAATGCAAAGATGAGGTATTAGAAGGCGCGGAATCTCCCTATACCTCCGTGAGACGCGCTCTCAATGCTCATACGCTGCGGCAGCGCCGTTTCCACCACTAGCGGCTGCCGGGAATTCACCTAGAAATAAATCACAAACAAAACATTCTTTTCATGACGTCAGCGGTGAGGTCAGCAAATAGAGGGAAAAGGCACGAAACCGAGAGGTCGAGGGGTTGCCGCGGAAGCTTTCCTTTCCACTTTTCATGCAAGCGGAATGTATTCGTGCTCTTTTGCAGGTCCGCTAGCCGCTCGGGTGCGCGGCCATTGGTTAAACTTAGTTGCTTATGTTTAAAGTTTTTCGTGTGTTGTTAAGTGGACAAAAAAAGCTCACCGATACCTCAACAAGACAAACTCGATCAACATAAGTAAAATTTAAATCTGTTTTTCGTTAATCACACGTTTCGCACTAAAACACAAGGACATACAGTGTGAAAGTGTCGATCTGCAAAAGCAGCTTTGATTCACATCTCAAATTGAGAGGAGCGAACTTGAACCCAGAATATACGAACCAATGCGAAAGTTATTAGCAATCACGAGCAGGCCATGTCGTGCATGACTCAGTCTCGTCTGTTATGACGGCGCACATATTTTTTCACAGAACTTGAGTACCAAACAAGACAGAAGTTCATGGGAAGATGGAGACATGAAGCGAAGAGAAATCATTGAACATGGAATGCCGCTGGAGACAATATTTTGGCAAGTTGACTTTTCTTCCGGGCAGCAGCATTGCCTTGACGAAGAAAATTCCACTTGCCAAAACGTTGTCTCCAGCGGCATTCCCGATGAAAATTTCTCGAAGAATCAGTGAGTCCATTACATGTATTTCAGTGACCGTATTAGAAGCAAAGGCCGACGAAGTTTCAAACTGGCTACATGTATTTCCTTGAAACAGGTAGGAGCCTATCATTGCTTCACATCATTTGAACTACATGCCAAAAGTAAAAGATGAACAAACTGTGTGGGCGAACCAACACGCATTCAAGCCTTTCATTAAACGTATTTTGCCGGCAGCAGGTAGGCTGTCGTCATGACGAATTAGTCTGGCGACACTGCGCTCATGACATTCCAGTCAGGCCTGCAGAGAACTGGGTTATTCATCTACTCATGCAAAATGAATATGCTCAAATAATGGCCCACATACTTGCGCTCACCCGTTGGCACTAGGAGACCTGGAAAACCTCGCGGAACTGGAAATCTCAGGGTTAACACGCCACAGAGCCGCACAAAAAATGTGATGCCCATCTTCGTCTAATGCCTGGCCGGCTTGCTCGACGTGGCTCACTGCGGCTTCCGTTTGCTGCACGCCACATCGAATGTCTTATCTTTCCCTTCTTCATACTTGGCAGGCCAACCGAGCGAGAATAAACGAGTGTGATCCAACTTGCGATATCACTGAGCGAGAGGCAAGGGTGGACGGAGGCAAGCGCTACGAACACCAGGTCAACCAGGTCTCGCGCTTCGCCCGATTTAAAATTTACGAAATAAGAAATAAAGAAAGACGAATAAACAAAAAAAGAGCTCACAACTCAATCCAATTTTTTCGTTTGTGAAAACTCGTGAATGACAATACGTGCGAACATCCACATCAACTTCACTTCGTTCAACCAGATCTTAGGATGCCTGGCCACCACTACGAGCGCGCATATTCCTTCAAGCCGAAACTGGCGCTCAGTTTCGGGGGCCTGATTTTAGGAGGGGGGGGGGTGTTGCGCGTCCCTTGTCACCCTTGTGCGCACGCCTGTGAGCGCCATGCTTTGGGAACCTATTCTGTAGTGTCGTGAAAGCATGCATCTTAACCAGCTAGCTCTGTTTTATCAGCTTTCCAGTTAAATGTTTCTCCTTGGCACTGGGAAGAAGAAACAAAAAACACCCCGTCGCCTGAAAAATGCCACTGCTGGTCATAGTTTGCGCCCATTCGTCAACAGAATCTCGTTTCTGCTGCTGCGATATTAATGAAGCTATTTCCGTTGATATTGCTTCGTGTCTGTTCTATCACAGTTTCCTCCGTTTCAAGGCTTTCTGTACCATGTCTTTTGTCACAGCGGCAGTGGCTGCTCCGCGATATCTTTCCGAAAGAGTTTCGAAAGTTTTGCAGTGAGGGAGGTTCGTTCATTGTTGCGAGAACACTCAGCTGTATTAGTATTTGTCCCCTGACGACAACACCTAAAGTACGGCTGCTAAAAAGATAAAAAGTTGAGTAACAAGATTCGTGAAGCAAGGTATGTCCTTCAGATAAACAATACGATCTGTAGTGAAACCTAGTTCCGTAGCAGATGTCGCATCAATAACTTCCTATCTTCACGACGCCAGTGCCGTTTACAATCGGAAGCCTTTATCTCGAGCTATCACAGTATTTACGGGGTTAGTCCACGAGTCGTCATAAATCGATGTCTTCGAACGGAGGTGTTCATCAGATACCACAAAAGAAATGTAAGATTGTTTGCAATTACGGTCGTGTTTTTATAACAATATTACGAAACAAAAATATAAACATCTCAGCGAATAAAGCGTTGTAAATTATCAAAATTCTTTCTGTAGTGTTTGCGAAGAGAGGCACGGAGCCCGTCGGTGGCCCCGAAGGAACAACACACGCACCCAAGTTCCACAGCACGCCAAATTACCCTGGGCTGCAGCGAATTGTTTATACTATATGTTGTGGGGGCCCCCTGTGGTCATACGACCAGAACGAAACAGAATATTATACAACACTTTCCATTAGAGGAAACGAACCGTTACCATTGCTTCGTAATTCAGCTTTTGAACGGCGCTGACCTCCGTCTGATAGGCTATGAATGCAGTTTTTGTTGCCTCCTAAAGATATGCGCGTTTTGGGGATTTCAGCTTATATTACTGCAAAATTAATTATGTTCTAGCCACCTCGTTAGCTTGACACTCACAGATATCCCTGGTAAGAGGGAACATTATTCTCTGCTATCCGGGCCTGTATTGCTTGCGCAGGCTTGATGTCGCAGTTTCCTGCCTGTGATTGATCTTGGATGTTACTCGAGGATCAGACATTGTTTCTTCTTCACTAATCTCCGGAAGGTCTGGTCCTGTGATCCTTTGTCACTGGAAGTGTCTGCAGTACTTGTGTATGCCAGGTACTCTCGATGCCGGAAGCGAAGCCTCAATACCTCTCAAGGTGACATAAGGGATAGCGACATGGAGCTTGCGTAATGGCAACGTAGCGCGACGAAAAGCGTCATTTACATATCTTAGCGTTGCGATTACTGCGTGCGAATTTTTTTCACAATAGTGAGTGGTCTATTGAACTTTTCAATTATGAACATCTAGAGTGTTTTTAATCTTCTCTCCCTCTCTTAAAGCCGTCAGGAAGTCTTTAGTCGAAAAGAAGCGATCAGTCAACGCGAACGCAGGAGTATCCCAATTAGACAGCACTTTGGTGTTCGCAGTATTATGACACTCGCAGAGCACTCAAAAAGCTTTGCCTGATGAATCAGCTATTATGCCTGCATTTCAGTGCAACCATTAGCCTTTGCTTGATTTTACTCATACCAATAGCAACAAAGCGCACCTCCTGCAACCAAACAGCATCAACAAATCAAATCAAGACAAAATTTTGCTTGTTTAGGTTCTTGCTGGCTTTGCACGATAGTTCCTAACCTGTGCAGCGGGGTGGTGGAACCTGGACATGCAATGAAAAAAAAATGACCGATACGAGCAAATGTTAAGGCAATCTTAACGAAAATAGTACGGAGTCCATGAATGCCGAGCATCACAAACGCTACACATTCTGCGCAAAAATGCGCAAAAATGCTGGTATGATGAAATTCACGGAAGTGCGGCTAACAACATAACTTCTGCGAACAGTGTGAAGACACAGCATCTTTCTGTGGGCTAACTGGCAAGGACAGCTGGCCAAGAATATCACAAAGAGGATCCTGAAAAGTAAGCCTGCATAACTTTTTTTCATATGTGAGCAGGCCTTCGAGCAGCATAATCGAAATCAAGAATTCTGTGTCGTGCTTTCTCACGCCTCATTTTATACGAGTTTCTATGCAACTCAAATACAGCATTCTTCATTGTGCTATTTATTTAACGTACAAAGGTATCAAACTCACTGCCAGTTAAGACATCGCTCTGGATATCGATTTTACAGCCGGGGTACGTCTCCCGTACACTTGGACAGAGGCTGCAAGAAGTCGTTCTTTGATTATTCCAGAATGACTTGAAGCAAGCAGGATAAAAAAATATTTAAAAAAAAGAGAAGACAAGCGCAGCGAGCAGAGGAAGGCAACCGGTTCGTAGAATGACGTGCCGTGGTTGCACTTACGAATTGTTTACTTTTTCTTCAGCACCCGTAGCTTTAAACCTTGTTTTCGCAGAGAACACACATGTTTTGTGGACAACTAACCTCGTTTGTGCTCGTGCTATAACATGGATATCTGTTCTGAACGCCGGACCAACGTTGCCTTGGCACTCACGCATGCGGTCTGACTTGGTTGCTGGTTGATAAATAGGCGTAAATTCTGAGAATAAATTTTAGTTTGAAGTTAGCGCTCGTCTCGTGTTTATGTTCTTGGCTTGTGTCTACGTATTTCTTGCGCTACCAGCTCTATGATGGCGGTCTGAGTGTCTGGCTCGGGGCACTGTCTCTGCTTGGAGGTTCTCCCAATGATTCTGCAGCTAAACTCGCGAAAATAATCGCCTCAGACGAAGACTGTTGATTGGAATGAATTGAACGCCGTGTTTCGCAAGATGGCTTTCAGTGCGCAAGGTCTAATTCCAATCGATGAGACACTGTTAATGGAACAAAAAGAGGTAACTTGCATAGGTTAAACGAACTGCATGCAGATGCGGCTTTTCTAGCACTGTATTTGTTAGCTTCCTGTCTACGCAGCAAAAAGAAAGTCAGTATTGAACAACAAGTTTGTGCAAACTACAAAAAGGAACGCTCATGAATAGTTTTGTCTGTTCAAACAGAGATCTTTCTAGCGGAGCTCATAACAGCGTAAGCAAATAGCTATCATTTAAATTTCCCTTTGAGTTCGCTACAGCGGCGAATTGGGTCTGTTGGTACATCATCCATCATTTTTATTTCAGTTTGCAATAAAGTGTCGTAAGTTCTGTTTCGATTTCTTGATATACGTATGGGTGATTGCCTTCGCGATTTTCTTGGGCAGTGACCGACAAGACTAATTTAAAGCTTTTAAAATACTTTGTTAATTAACTCATGAAGTGAAGGCGGTTAACGAATGCGCGTTGCAGATGACCGCGGTTTGCGTATGCGCTGGAGAGATGTATGTATACGCCATGTAGGGGCTAGCTAGAAAGCAATGTGAGAATCCTATTTAGCGTTCTCCTTTCCCCCTCTCCTTAGTGTAGGGTAGCAAACCGGATGCTACAGTTCTGGTTGACCTCCCTGCCTTTCTCTCGCTTTATTATCTCTCTCTCTCTCTCATTGCCTCTTTTTCTGTCTTTCTCTGATGTAGCGTTTCTTTATTGCCGTAATAATCTTACAGCAAAGAAATGACAGCTGCGAAAGCGAAAACGGCGAGGTCCACTGAAGTATAAGGCACCTCGCGGTTTAGTTTGCAACTTTTATTTTGGAGGGAATCTGGTAGAAATAACCTCATTCTTTGTGCCAGCCCAGGGCAACAAGTTTGCACATACGGCCACTTTTTTTAATTTACCTGCAGACTGAGAAGGGCAGGCGTTTCCAACAGCTTGTATTTCGAAGTCTGGCTTTACCCTTACGCACCGAACATCTCGCGACGTACACGATCAATCTCGACCCAGTCGGACGGGCGTATCTTAACTATACAGATTGGTGCTTGCAAGAACAAAGATGAAACCACGTCTCGTTAAGCAAGCCTACATGTCTCCGAGGAAGAGGACATTATAATTAATGAGCGTTCCATTCAAGCAGACGGATAAGGATACACGTATTCCCTGAGCCGTGTAATGAGATAGCAGCGGACGGGATTAGCTTCGCCTTGAAACAAACAAAGAAAGGTAGATGCACAGCAGGAGAAAAGAAAGAGACCGCGATCAGTGAACGGTAACAAGAGTACGTATTGTAGACGAAAGGAATGCGCAGTGTGCTTTGTTTCCGTAAATCTGTGCAGTGGAGTGAATCATACGCGGCGTGCGAGGCAGGTGACTTGCCCAGCATACCGTAGTGCAGAGTTGGTTTAGGCATATTACCTTCACAGGCTATGACAGCCGCGTCAAGTCAAGACGTCCTACTGTCTCGACGCTATATTACGCGCCCATAGTTTCAGACATGTTCGTGAGTGTCACGATTTCGCTAGCACCAATCCCGGAGAGAGCGAAAATTGAAATATGTATCTACTGGCGAGCTGGCCATCCAAGGTTCACCTTTCATAATTGAATCCGGCGCTCTAAATAGCACAAATGACAAAGACCACGATTACACGGGGGACACGCGTGGACCGAGGCCCACCGCCTACACTAACGTTTGTTCACTGCTCAACACTTCTTGCGCGAAATTTCTTAGACAACGGACGAAACAGACACGGACGGGAGCAAACTTCCAACTGAATTTATTATTGAAATGTGATACATATATATAATATATATATATACATAGATATATATATATATATAATATTATATATATATAATAATTATATATATATATATAATATATATATATATATATATATATATATATATATATAACGTAAAACAAACAAAAACACCAATGGCACATGTGCGCCGTGTGTCAGCGCGCATCAGATAATCACTCCCCCAGATGTAGTGCTCCTTCCAAGAAGGCCATTTCCTACTCTGTCAATGAAACTGATGCCATGCTCACGCAGCTCACGCAGATTTGCTGAACGTCAGTCGGGACGGTAATGGCTGCCTAGCGAAGCCTTATATAGGCTACTAGCACCTCGGAGAGTCGAGTAAGTTCTTCGCACGCTCCCAGATTTTTGAACCTCCGTAGTGGTAAAAGAAAGTAAAAACAAACATACATGGTTGATTCTTCCGTCATAGGAATCGGTATAACAAGAAAGTAAAACGTTCCTTACAGAAGTAGTTGAATGTTTACTGTAGATTGATATAAGAGAACTTGCTCAATGGCTACTGGTGTTTGGCAGCTATAACACCGTTTAACGTGGATGTGCCCAAGTTGACGCCTGGTGGCACATATCCATCCCGACGACTAACGTCCATGATCAACGATTAGACAAACCTTTGTGGTAGCTGTAGTAGTTAATGGTGAGAGCGTAATCAGAGAAATCATTATAAAAATTTTGAGCGCCAGTAAACGACGCAGAACGAAGAAGTTTATTTTCGCTAAAAGCTTTATGTCATGTGATACCAACTAGCCCACCAAGCTATTCTGACACCACCCCACCGACCAAGAACACTGTGAGAGGTAAGTGTGATATAAAAAGGCGCGTTTGTGAGCTTCCAGGGGTGTGATGGTGGCGCAGTGGATAGTATAACCGGCATTTGTTGTCGCGTAATGAGTGGTCGTGGGTTCGACTCCCCTTCATTAAATTTTTTCTTTCAGCTTTTATTTGCCCTCTGATAGTATGCATGTTTTCGACGTGATTTCCGTGACGGAAATACGTCACTTAAATCTTGGTGGACCCCAGCATAAAACACTTCCATGTCAAAAAAAATTCCTTTGAATGAAACACTCGCATTTCGTGCGTTGCTGACGTCAGAAACGCAAAGGCTGCTTTGCGTTCTTGACGTTTTTCTAAGGCTTTACTGGAATCAGTTTAATAATCAAGCACATCCAACTTATCTTGACATATTCACCGACGGTTTATGAAAGAATTAGGCCCCGCTTCCCAAACTTTCCAACTATCAAATTTTTCTTTATTATCAACACTTCATAACTTTTGTTTTGCTGCTTTCTACAATAAGCAACATTTAAAGAAAATAAGCAATTTCGCCCGTGAAGTGCCTTGTAATCACAAATCGATATTTGGTGCAAACGGCTAGTCTAATTAGGGTCGTCGTTTTCCCGTTGCTCCAGTGCCCCCAACGCTAAGCGAATTTACTGGAACATCGCGTTTCAAGGTGACCTTAATAGTGCTCTGTATGATCAACAAGGACTTTCGCGGGTGTGGTTCCGAGAAGCTCGTGGCTTGTGGACAGCCCTGTCGTGAACGCAGTTACCGTGTATCATTAATGCATATGCTTCGTGGCGGCTGGCTTCGGAACAGACAAGAGAGAAAAGCACAAAAAGCGTACTGCCTGATGTTCGCGACCCTGGAAGTCACGAATCCCCTTGTCGTGCCACAGTGCCATCCAAGACATTTCTTGCTGAATAAGGGGTGTGTTCGAGCGGCCTATTATGATTACAGTAAAAGCAGAGTAGTGCAGGTAAACCTGCTTTTGGAGATGGGAAAGTCTGCAGAAACGTTCCTTTATACTCGCGACGTCTTTCTGCCACGCAGTAATAATCGTCTTCTAGCTTCCTTGCGTTTCCTCTCTCGAAAACTGCGCTCTCGCTATTTTGCTATCAAGAGTTCTATGTTACGCTGATAGCCGCACGCCTTTCGTGACCAGGAAATACAGGCCCGCAGCGATGACGCAAGGAAAGCACGCGAGATAGATGGCGACTATCGTTGCATGGGACAAAGATACCCATATGCGCCATATATTGTCTTACAGTGCAATTTAGCGTGGAGTCGCTTAAGACATCTGGTTAATGATAACATCAAGTTACTTTTACCTTGTGTAGGTGCGGCTTACGAAGAACCCCACCTATATTCATGTTGGGGCACATAAAACAACGCATTATTGACGTGCCGTAGAAGTGCTAATTTAGTAGTACCCATACAGTTACCCGCGCCATAAAAATTCCTGTTCCTAGCATTCAATTTGTGCGGTGGTACAGTTTTCATTGCCAAGAAAAGAAGGAAGGAAAACAGGAGAGAGATAAAAGAGGGAGATGTTAATCAGTTTAGCATAGCCGGTATGCTACCCTGCAAAGGGGAAGAGATGGGGGACATTGAAAGAGAGGGGGAGCACACGCACAACGTCACAGTCCGGAAGTCTTGTGTGGGTATACGGCGTCACTATCAGTCTACAGCCGGTCGTGCAAGTCTGTTTTCATCAAAAATTTTAACGATGCCTTCGTTGCTTTCGATGACTTTTCCGGAAGGCATTCGAGGATAGTTGCTAGCGACATCGGTATTTTGTCAAGGCGAGCGAGAGCGATGTTATCATTGCTAAATTTATCTCAGTGCCTCTATTCAATCGGCAAACACAGAGCATAAATACGCGCAGATATGGAAATGTGCGCGCTTAGAAATAATTTTGTTTTGCCACTATATAGTTTGTCCTAATTATTTCAAGCGTTGCTATCTCCTGATGGTTACGGTCGGGCAAGCTGCAGGGTACAGGATTAGTGTAGGCAGCTTACAAAATTTCTGAGGAAATGTGAATTACACTCTATGAAGCTACTTCATAACGGCTGGTAGATGCAGGCCAGGCTAACCCCGCCTGCTGCAACGTCACCACCACCACCACCACCACCACCATGCTATAACGTACCTTATTAGTATTGAAAATTGCTACTTGTTCTACACATGGAAAGGGGGGAGCGTGCATGAACGAAACAAAGCCAATATAGTTGTCTTGGGAAGTGTTTTTCTTTTTTTGCCATACCAATGGGGAATAATGACGCGGCAGTCAAAAAAAGAAATGCAATATTCTAAATCGACGTCTCAGAATGCGCAGATTTCCTTCTCGAAACAATACATTTCATCGGCATGCGACCACCTGGAAAGACAAAGAAAGAACACGGCAAACATTCCCTTAACGGTGATGGAATTTAAAAGCTGTCTGTCTAAATTAAACTCTTCTTTGCACTTCGTAGTCTTTGCAAGTTATTAGCGTGACACCTTCTTCATGATGAAGTTGTGTTTTTTCGTAGCACCAACTTACACAGGCTGCATTTATTCTGCCAGACAGCATTCAGAGATATATGTCCGTGGTGCGGGACCACACCAACTCTGTTTCACATTACGTGGGAGTGTACATTACACAACGAAGAACACCCCAACATGAACCACACATAGAAATAATGGGAGGCACTGCTGTCCAGCTCGGCCTTTCAGGATCAGCTTTGGCTGGTCCAAAGTACAGAGATGATGGCAAGGGCCAGCGAAGCCCTGGAATGGAGGGCCCCAACCATACGCGATGCCCCGCTTTATGGGGTAATAAAGTTTTATTCTCCCTCGATATGTTAAAGAGTCGTTACTCGCAAATATTCCTCCACCTGACCCATACAGTACACCTGACCCATACCAGATACACTGTGTAATCCGAGATTACGTGGTCCGCGTGGTAGCATCCTGCTACGCGTCTTAGCGGGCTGGCACGTCATTCATGCACGGTGCAGCAAAACGCGATGTGGATGATAATTTGATAGCGTTTAATTGACATATAGGATCAGTTATGCTTCGAATCTCATAAATCTCAAAAATGTCCTACAATTGTTAGCTCTTTTGTGGTCAGCTGGTGCCACAAAAAGTAAAACTGGCAACAATTCAGAGTTCCAGCGTTCATCCGGTCTTCGCTCCAGCGATTTTGAAAAATTCGCAGGGTCCTTTATGCATACGCCTGAGTGCACTCCAAGGCAAAAAGCCATCTTCTTGTTTTATTTTCATTTGCTGATTGATCCTCCCTTCCACTGCAAAAGGTTTCTGCACTTAACGCCGTTTTGCACTGACTCCAGGATATGAGGCAATGCAAGGTTTCTGCACCTCACCTCGTTATGCACTTCCTCCGTGATCGGTCCACCTTTGACCAAGCAAAGATGTCATGCGATGACACCATCATGTGACATCCCATTATGTGACGTCACCGTGACGTCATGATGACTTAACGATTTTTGGCGATCTGCGACGTCATGACGACGTCATACGGTGACGCCATCACGTGATGATAATTTATCGCATCACTCGAGTTGACGCCGCCGACGGTCAGTTTTCGCGTTTGATGAGGTATCTATGGCTTTCGCCTTAGAAGACGATATCGCGATCCAATGCAGCAGACTAAGCCACAACACAAGCAGGTTAACGGCAAAGAAAAGACTTACGTGTCGCGTGGAAACTTCCAGATATGTCTTTATCTGCCTCGGCACCGTTCATCCTTTTGCACAATAAGGCCGCCAGAGCGATGCTAGATCAATGAAGTGTCAATGCGACAAGATAAATTGCGTTTATACGTGACTAGAAATGGCGCAAGCGTATTCGATGTAAGCTGCATCAATAGGGACCCGCCAGACGGTGTGGATGATCGTGGATGTTCAATGGCGTCGCGGATGACGAAGCAACAACAAAAAGGCGGGCACTGAGATAATGCACTTTGCCACAGGCCTTCCTGACGCGGAATCCTTCAATCTATTTCTTTTCTCTCGCACTGTACTCTTTATCGGTCGTTTTGTTCGATGCACCGAACCTTATTGGGTTACCCAAACGGGCGCACAGAGCGCAGAGGATCTGACGTACCATGCTATGTCGGGAGCGTTGTGAGCAAAGACGGCGTCGAAGGCATCTTTCTGCTACAGTCTTCAAATTGTGCGCAGCGTTTCTCTCCTGCTGCAACACGGTACTTCCTAAACACGACCGAGCTTCCATTGATAGGCCACTGGGAACGCTACTTTTACGTCATGTTTTGATGATGAGTTTACCTTGGAATGTTCGCGGTGCCTTGATCGATTTTCGTCGCGTTTTCAGGCTATGCCTTACACTAAGAGTGTTCTAGGACGAAGTCTTCACCATGGCGCAGTTGTTCTGTAGAATGCGCACCGTCCGCTTTTACGCTAACATATGCGCAGCATGAAAACAGCTTAATACGACGGATTATGAAAAGGAACA